>NC_058132.1:357940947-358004031 GCF_016433145.1 Gracilinanus agilis
TATTTGAAAGGGCAATGTTGTCTTTGGTTCCCTTACAGATGATTTCTCAGAGCTTGTATTTTTCCTTCTGGTGTCCTTACATTTTCCCAGACTCACATCTTGTGTTCTATATTACTTAATAATTTTGTTTCCTCAAAGGTATTAATGCTTTTGAAAAACACTTTATTTCTTAGAATAGATATTATATATATAGATAGATAGATAGATACATATATATACATATATATACATATACATACATATATATGTGTATATATATATATATATATATATCAGTCCTGGGTCTGGCTCTCTACCCACTGAGTCACCTAGTTGCCTCAAACTAATGGCTTTTAATGAAGCTTAAACTATTTTCAGTCAAACATTTTTCATGTGTCAAGCAAATTCTTGCTTCAGGTACTGGGAATATAATGACCAAATTGAAAATTAGCCTCTCTGACCTCCAGAAGTTCATATTCTATTTAAAGAGTATACCTTCTCCATATCTAGGTTAAGTGCTTAGGATCCAAAGACAGACAAAAACACTGCCATTGCCCACAATAAGTTCACATTCCAATGAGAGACAATACTCAAATGACTATATACAGATGTCTATCTCTCTGTGGCTCTCTTTTTTTGTGGCTTACTCTGTGTCTTTGTCTTTGGGTCAATTTGGCTGTCTATCTGTCTTCATTTTGAAGAGGAGGAAACTTGAGACTGAAAGAGTTAGTGACTTCTCCAGGTTCATATGCCTCATAAAGATTTGAAACAGTTCATATCTCCCTGACTCCAAGTCTCTAGTGTGGGGACAGAAAGGAAGGGTGGGAAATACCTGGGAATTTTAAAGTAACAAAAAATCAAAGAAATAAGAAGTCAGAGCTTGGAGGAGAGATAAGAGACATGAGAAATGATTGAAATAGGTTTAAATATTGGCTATTTGAACTTTCAAGTCATAATTAATCACATCCCTACCTTGAATTTACATATTCCATGGTTAGGTTGATACTGTGTCTTCCTTAACATGTTATTCACATAAATCCCTAGACCCCACACACTGTTTGGCTAAAATATATTCTCGGCTTTCTGAATTTACATCGTTTCTCTCCCTTGATTTCCTTGCCTATAGGGTAATCAAAATAAAAACACAAACAGAAATATTTTGCTTCTATATTCAGCTCAACTTCTTACTCTTCTCTTTATTAAATCTTGCAACATTTCCTTTTTTATTCAGTAAAATATATGACAATAAAATATAGAAACATTCTAATAATAATGGTCAGGCTGATTGTCAACATGTAGCATTTTAAGATTTGCAGACTGCTTCATATATATTTCAATTAACCCCGCAATAACCCTGTAAAGAGGATGTAATTTATCCCACTTTATAATGGGAAAACTGAGGCTGAAAGTGGTTAAGTGATTTGCTCAGTGTTAAATTGTTAAGAAGTTTTTAAGGCAGAAATTTAATTCAAATTTGCCTGATCCCCAAAGCAATCACTTTATTCAATATACTCACTCGCTGCCCCAAGGAAGCAACATTCCCTTACTATGTTTTTTTTTAATAATAATGATAATAGTAATAGCAATAACCTTTTAAAAATATTTAAACACTTTATCTTCCATCTTAGAATCAACAGTGTGTATTGATTCGAAGGCAGAAAAGTAGCATGAGCTAGGCAATTATGATAAATATTTTGCCTAGAGTCACAAAGCTTTGGAAGTATCTGAGACCTGATCTGAACTCAGTATGTCCTGCTTTGGGGACTGGCTCTTAATCCACTGAAACTCCTTGCTGCCACAATTTTTAATAATGTTATCCAATTGGACCCTCACAACTACTCTGTTAGGTTAGTGACATAATATATTATCTTTGTTTTATACATGAGGAAACTGAGTATGACAGATTGAGTGATTCTCCAAGAGTCACACAGTCAGTGTCTGAGGCAGAATTCAAACTCATGTTTTCCTGACTCCAATTCAAGTTTTCTATCCATTATGCTACTCAGTTACAGTCACTGAAACAACTATTTCAATCTATGTTGAAAGCTTGTTTTTATAATATTTTGATAACTTTTTCAAGATAATTAGTTCCCTTTGTACTTTCTTTTTGTATTGGATTTGATACATATAAAACATTGTTCTGAGGAAGAATCTGTGGGCTTCAACAAGCTTCCAAAGGAATCCATTAAAAATACCTGCTCTAGGGGCAGCTGGGTAGCTCAGTGGATTGAGAGCCAGGCCTAGAGACAAGAGGCTGTAGGTTCAAATCCGACCTCAGACACTTCCCAGCTATGTGACCTTGGGCAAGTCACTTGACCCCCATTGCCCACCCTTACCACTCTTCCACCTTACCACTCTTCCAGCCAATACACAGAACTTAAGGGTTTAAAAAAACATCTGCTCTAGAGAATATTGCATTCAATTACTTTAAGGTGTCACCTATTAGGAATATTGACAAACTAAAACACTAAGAGAGTAACCAGGATGATTATGATTCAGGAAAATATGGGGCAGCTAGATGGTACAATGGATAGAGCACCAGGTCTGGAGTTGGGAAGAACTGGGCTCCAAACTGACCTCAGATACTTCCTAGCTATGGGACTCTGGACAAGTCACTTAACCCCATTTGCCTAAAAAATTAAGAAAACAAGTTACATAAGAAACAATTCAAAGGACAAAGTAGGCAGCCTTTTGAAGGGAGCACTTTTACTATTATCCTAAGTATTCGAGGAGTTTTAGTAGGATACTATTATTCTAAGTGTTCACATCTTTTTCTTCATTGTTGACTTCCTGGAAAGAGTATTTCTCTCTATTAAGTGCATTCCAGTTCTTCTTCACAGGCTCCTTAAGCCCCTACATTTCCTACCATTCTATTGTAATTGCTCTCCGTGAGAATGTTACAGGTGTGTGCTTAGGGAGATGGTGTTTATTGGGTAAAGAACTGAATTAGATGATCAAATAAATACCTGAAATCTCTAGAATTCTAAACCATGGCTTTATGAGTATTTCAGTCTAAATGCTATAGGAGATACTATTGGTGGCATATCTGACATCGACACTCTCTTATTTCAAGTTTAATATTAGAATGAAATGAGTTATTCACAGTTCATTAAAGAGATTTAAACAATATTTATGTTGCCCTTACACAATAAGGATATGTAACAAGGATATAGTGGCCATTACCTTCTTTCATTGTGCCCTTCCCTCCACCCCACCACCACATTATTTCTGTATGGAAACATTTGGTGAGGAGGCTAGCATGTGTTGGAAAAAATAGTGATGTCAAGAAATTAAACTTGTCAGAGGAGCCAGACTGCATGTAGCTGGGACTTCTTTTGTCTTTGGATGACCATGAAACTACCTTAGTTCCAAGAATAGCTGGTTTCCTTTTAAGGAAAGTTAATTCCTGAGAAGAGAAAAAGGGACTGTCGAGCCTCCCATGTGTCAGTAAATATTAATCCTATAAATATTAGTCCTATCACAGATGGTATACCATAATATAAAGAGTCCTAGTTTAACTCCTAAACTGCATTTCCCCCATTACCTGCTGTTTTGTGACATTTCAAACTGGATGTCTCACAGACATCATGAAACAGAACTCATGATCTTTTCCTTGAAATCCTGTCCTCTTCCAAACATCTCTATTTTAGGGAAGGATATTATCATTGCCCCCAGTCTCACAGGTCATTCTCAACTATCTTTAACTCCATTTATAAGTAAATCAAATACCAAGTCATGTGGATTCACCTTCTTCAGTAACTCTCATCCTTCCCCTTCCTTATCTCACATGGTCATCATCTTAATTCAAGCTCCATCTTTCCTTTCTAGGATATGATGGATCTCCATGTATTCATCTTCTTACTTCTCCAAGCCATTCTCCATATACATGTCAAAGTTTAGATTCCAAAAGAGCATGTCTAGTCATGGTTCTCACTTGTTCAACACACTTTAGTTGCTCCCTATTATCACTAGGAGTCTAGTCGTTGGCTCAGTGGATACAGTGCTGACTGGCATCAGGAAAACTCACCTTCAAAACTGACCTCAGATTCTTACTAGCTGTGTGATCCTGATCAAGTCATTTAACTCTGCCTCATATGCTCATCTGTATAACGACCTAGAGAAGGAAATGACAAATCCCTTCAGGATCTTTGCTCATAAAATCCCAAATGGAATCACAAAGTGATAGACATGACTAAAATATAATTGAAAAAAATGTTACATCTAAGACAAAAGGCAAGCTACTCTTTGGGGCAAATAAAAACCTTTTCAACCTGGCTCCATTTTTAGGGTTAGTATATATTATATTTCAAATATTCTCCAGTCCTATGATTCGTATTGTTCCTCACACATGACTTTCCATCTTCCAAACCCATAACTTTTCATCAGCTGTTCCCCAGGTCCATTATGACTACTACTAAATTAATAAATTCAGTATTATTCACTGCTCACTGTGGGTCAATGACATCAGCTTCAAAAATGGATGGCACGTAGTTTTATGCTCAGAACAAGTCTCTTTTCTATGTTCTTTTCTCACAAAGAATTATGATAATAAGGGTATGTACATCCCAATCATAGTACATATGTCATGCACACAAATGCTATAAAACACATAATTTAAGTTTCTATAATTAGTGTTTCATGGGGACTTTAGATCACTGTTCATGAGTACAATACTCAAAAGACAAACTTAGCTATTAACTATGCAACTGAATTGTTGAGGTAATTGAAAGTAATTTTTGTGTGGGTGTGTATTGTGTTCTCCAAAAATACCACTATTGTAATGTTTTAGTGTAAAATTGCAGTTCTGATTTTAAAATCAGAAATGTCACTTTGGTATTCATTACATTATTATAGGACATTCTACATAATGAAAGATGGTAATTCTAACTTTGAATAAACATGACATAGTATATGGAAAACATTTCGTTGTCACAAACACATTAAAATCACATATTTTCTGGTATCCCTAAACCCTCACTTTCCATTAATTAATTTTCATCATTATATTCTCTGTGTGGAAGATGACAAGTTATTTGAAAAACTTCTATTCTACACTTAAAGCCATTCAAAAAGATTTTATATTTCCATAGCCATTGCTAAATTAGCACATCTCTGTCTAAATATTCCCTGTATAAAATTATTCACAGTTTGAAATTTCTAAGGCACCAAATCTTAATTTATGGATTCAATTTTCTTCCTATTCCAAAGTTTATGCATTTCCCATCATTGTAATGTGTGAAATTTTGCAAGTGTCAGCTGACTGAATACTAAAGAGAATTTCAAGACAATTGAATTGGGTGCTGCTGATTAAATGCACTTTAATTTACAGGCATAATCTGATTTGAGTGTTATCCAATTTTAAAAGTCCTTGTTTTAGGAAATCAGAAATTAAAATGCCCAATGGAAGAAAAGTAGATAGGTCAAAACTAGGTTTTCCAACTTAGTCACTTGAGACATTTGTCATCTGTCTTACTATATTATACAAAAAAGGAAATTAGTCTTTCTAATGGTCATTATCTGGCTGTATGATAATATACTATAGCCAGTGGTTATCAATGCATATAGAAATGTCATCAATAAATGAAGAATAATTACCATATTTACAAATTGTATTTCTGGTTAATCTTTTGTTGTCAGGGCTACTGGTTAAAAAAAAAGGTGTTAATGTATGCTATCGCCTCTCAAACCATTGTATTCATTTTCTTCTCCCACTCACAGCTGAACATGTACATTTCTGCTTTATGTACTACTTTTTCATCCACTACCACCATGGCCTTCTTTATTATGTCTATTGTCCTCACCTTTCTGCTGAAATTATACTCTCTATGGTCACTAATAAACTTTTAATTGTCAAATCCAATGCCTTTCAGTCCTCATATTTCTTAATCTTTTTATACTAACTGATGCTATTGACCATACCTATTTTTTGATAATCTCTGCTTGTTACTTTGACTTTTCTCTCCATATTCTCCTTCTACCTGTATGACTACTCCCTCTAAGTTTCTTTAATTGCTTCATCTTCCATGTCCCCTTACCTCCAATGTACCTGTCAGCTAAGATTCTTCTCATGACCCGATTTTCTTATCACATAACCTGAGTTATAAATGCCCAACCTTAGTATTAGCATTTTCAAAGCCTGCTCTCAGCATGGGGACCAGTCACAAACGAAGCTGGTATGATTCAGGAAAATAATAGTAAATTGCTTTAGATTCCATGCTTTAGATCACAGCATTCTGTGCATCGCTATAATTCTGTGTGCCTTACCTTAATAACATTAGCAACAATGCCATAAACCTCCCATCTCATCTTCACCCTATAAAAGGAGGAGGTCCAAGGATGAGATTCTGAAGTAAAAGTCAAAAGTGGTGAACTGCTCTTGTGGAGACATGCATTTTCAGGATTCCTGGACTTTATTATCTGCTCTCTTGTTATAGCCTTAGGACCTCTGAGTTTCTCTATCTGCTCTGCTGTTGGAATCATTCTATGTATATTGTACTTGCAAATTAATTAGAGTGTAAGGTCCTTAAAAGCTTCTCTATACATTTATATCCCTCGTTCTTAACACAGTGCTTGGTCCATAGTAAATACTTTGAAAATGCTTTTTCATTCATTCAGTCATTCATTCACTCACTCATTCATATGCTGGACAAGAGGTCTCGTGTGCCTTCAGAAATATTCATTTAATGCTTTCCCAATTCTAACCAGATCCTTTCTCTGCCACATTTCTGTTCATCCACTCTTTATCCTCAGTAGTGACTGGCATGCCTCCAACAAACATTATCCACAAGCAACCTCAGTATTTTCTACGGCAATTATATAATGCTCACTGTTAACTTCCCACACAAGCCAAAGGGATGGTACCTTTGAATGCCTTTATTCATGATGCCATTTTCATGGTTCCCTTACTTCCACAGATCTATAGTAGCAAATGTTACTGTCTACCCATTCTATGCACCTCTACCTGTCCCTTAACTCATTCTTTGCAATATAGCATTCTATCTTTTATTTCCTATCCCAAAATTCATAATCCTACTAATTTCCACCAAAACAGAGTTCAATAAGAGCTCTCCTCATATCTCAAAGGGAAAATACACTAGTAACAATAAAAGTCACTTTTTGCTTTTGATTTTTTTATTGATTTTTTAGTTTTTATATCACCTTCACTTTCAAATATATCCTTCCACCATCCCTAAGGATATTTTATAACAAAAAAAATATATAGGAAAGGCTGTGGGGAGACAAGCAGCTCAGAAAAACTAAAATATTGATCATATTTGACAGTATAGGCACTGTTTTATACCTCAGACTCCCATCCTTTGCAAAGAAGGGACTCTCCTTCCTTAAGGAAAGGAACATGTGCTGGAAAATTATCTTTTGCTGGACCTCTGTTAAAAAAAAAGACTCTTGGGACTTTTATTCAGTGACTCTTTATCAGAGTAGCATCTTTCTACTACTGCAATTCCTATCAGTAGTCTTTATTTCAAAGAGATAATTAGACATAAGAGTTGTTCCAATCATCCCCTCTGTTTTTCCTGCCTTTTAAAGTTTTTATTTTTGAGGCAGAACTTTAAATGTGAAGACTTTTTTCTCAGTAATTTTTTATGTTATATTTTTGTAATACAAAAAACAAATCAATGAAAATCACAATAGAACAGAAAAAGAGGATTGTACATGAAACTGCAAGTTTCTGTTATAGCTAACAAAATATATGAGAAATCCAATACCTAATTTAATTTTTGGTTCCTTTTGCTTTGTTTTTCCAAGCCTGGGTCTCTGAGTTTTGCCCAGGCTAGAAATGAGGGACTACTCATGTCCAGATCCCACCACTGACCTTCTCTGTTTCTAATTTGAGCTGTCCTGCCCCACCTTGGGCAGTCTGATGGTTCACATCTCCTAGGTGCTCATCATACTGATGCCAACTGGAACACTAAATGGGAGTAACCCCCTGTAGCTCAGAAATACCAAGATCAAGAGATCAATGAGCCTTACACTCCTTAGCAGCAGGGATTAAAGCAATGTAGCCAATATATTCAGCTTAATATAGAACTTTCAGTATGTTTTGTTTGTCTGTTTCCTTCTGACCTGTCCTCTATTCTCTTTTATCCAGCTACTGCTCACTTCATTTTGCATAACTTCATACCAGTCTTCCTATCTTCCTCAGAAATCATCCCTTTCATCATTTCCTATAGATCAAAAATATTTCATTATCTACATATACCATTATTTTCTCAACCATTCACAAATGGTGATCACTCTCTTAGTTTCCAGTTCTACTGTAACAAAAAGTTATTATATACATACATACATATTTTTCCTGTGGATTCTTTTCCTTTTTCATTTATTTCTTAAAGGGTATGGGTCTAGCACAATTTAATGATTTCGAAGGCACCATAACCCAAAATTTCCAAAAATTTCAATTCACAGTTCTATCAATAATATCATTTGGGTGCTCTTTCTCATCATCCCGCCAACATTTAGCATTTGTTTTTTAGTCATCTTTTTCAATTTGAAAGGCATTATATGGTACTAGAATTGTTTAAATTTGTATTTCTCTAATTATGAGTGATTTGAAGAATTTTTTTCATATATTTGGCAATAGCTTGAATTTCTTCACTTGAAAATAGCCTTTTAATATTTTGACATAATCTATTGGGGAATGGTCTTTGTTATTATTTCGAATCAGTTTCATACATACACATACTATATATATTATTGAAACCTTTACCAAGAAAACAAGAATGCTTTCCCAATTAATTGCAGTCTTTCTACTTTTACCAACACTTTAGTTTGTACAAAAACTTTTAAAATTTCATATAATCAAAATGGTTCATCTAATCTTCTTTGATTCTTTCACTTATTTGTTCATGAACTTTTTCCCTATAATTATGAAATTTATTTTCCTCCTGGCTCTTGTAACTCTTTATGATTTGACCTTTTAATCCAAGTTATATACCTATTTGAAGCTTAAGTTGATATGTGATATGAAATGTTGATTTATACCTAATTTCTGTCAGGTTGACGTATTTTTCCAGAAAATTTTGCCTAATAGTGAGTCATAATAGTAAGGAAGAGGAGGCAGCTGGGTGGCTCAGTGGATTGAGAGCCAGGCCTAGAGCTGAGAGGTCCTAGGTTCAAATCTGGCCTCAGATACTTCCCAGCTGTGTGACCCTGGGCAAGTCACTAACTCCCATTGCCCAGCCCTTACCACTCTTCTGCCTTAGAACCATTACACAGTATTGATTCTAAGATAGAAAGTAAGGGTTTAAAAACAGTAAGGAAGAAGAAGGATGGAAGGAAATGAGGGGAAGGGTGAAGCAGAGAGAGAAATATTGAAGGAGAGGAAGAGGGGGTGAAAGAATGAAATTGAAGACGGAGAGGGGAAGAAGGAGGAGGAGCCTTACAGATATCATTATGTCTCTTACTATAAAATAAGGATGTTGGATTAGAGGACCTTTGAATATCCTATGATCTTCAACTAAACTTTACTTTAGAACCTCCCAGTCAACATATCCAAAATTGAAGTCATCATTTTCTGCCCAAAATTTGCCTACCATGCCGGCCTCCTAATTTCTAATGATAATTTCATCATCCTCAGGAACTTAGGCTAGAAACTTTTAGGTTTCCCCTAACTGTTCCATCCAGTTATTTACCTCACCATCACTCTCAATAATCACAGCAATAAAAAATAAGCAGAATTTACAAAGCTCCTTAAGGTTTGTATATGTTTAATGTATATGTTATATGTTATCTCACTTGATCCTCCCAATAATTTTGCAAGGAAGGTGATATTATTATTTCCATTTTATAGATAAGAAAAATGAATCGGGGAGAGGTTAAGTGATTTGCATGGGAGCATAGAACACTTAGTAAACCATTTGAAGAAGAATTCTAACTCAGCACTTACAAATCCAGTCCAGAACACTGTGACACCTAACTGCCTAGAATCTTCCTTTCCAATCATGTGTTTAGGCCTTCATCAGTTTTTGCCTGGAATATTTTAATACCCACCTGGCTTGTTTTGCTCTCTAGTCCTGCTTTCAAATAACTGCAAAAATAATCTTCTTAACTCATAGGTCTAGTGTCACTCCATTGCTTTAAAACAATACCACCAATAACAATAATAACAGCAAAACCTCCTTTTGCTTAAAGCATGAAATGCAATTTGCTGCTATTCTCTAATTTTCTACTTCTAATCTGTGGTTTTAGAATCATGGAATCAAGCTCTTTAAAACAATGTATAAAGTAAGTGTAATTAAGCTCTGCATTAGAGTCTGAAGGATCCTCTTATGTTCTATTTGTAATGTATACTTTTGTGAAAGTTATTGTGGCTGTTTGAAAACAATTCCCTTTCCTCCTAGATTCTTCAATTTGTCAATCAATCAAAAAGTATTCCCAGGATATTATATGCTAGGCAATCTACTGAGCCACTGGCATAAAGTAAAATGGATTTTCTATCTAAAAAACAATACCAAGCAAATTAAGAAGAAAGCTCCTAGATCTGATGTTAAAGAGGTAAAGAATTGCTAGCATAATTTATTACACCCTCCTTTGTCATTTTGTAGATAGGTAAATGGTTCATTCAAAGTCACACAGTGAATTGGGGGCACAGAATGGGCTACTATTTAGATAGCAAGATTACTAATCCAGTGAATTTTCCATATAATGTTTTGCAAAATATTTTGCTAATTCATAGGATCCTAGATTTTGTCAGCCAGTCAATGATTAAGCATTTTTAAATGTCTTGTGTGTATTAGGACTGTGCTTAGCACTGGTAGAGAAATGAGAAAGGAATGGGAGGAAAGGAAGTAGAATTATTACTTACATTTGGAATTCTCAAGAAGTTTAGTGGTTAAAGAGAATTCCCAAGATGTGTGAGAAGATAGCCGAGTAGGGCATCAGACTGCCATGCCCTCCAAAATTCCCTACAAACAAAAATAAATAATTCCACAAAATCAGTGCTAAAGATGTCAAAAATGAAAGAATTGAGAGTGAAGCAGAACAACTGGGGATAACTTGGAGGAGGGGTCTCTGACATTTCTGACCTTGGAATTGCCTGGTGGTATAGGCACCTAGGAATTAACAACAAAGAATTAGCAGGTTGAAGGCCCTGGGGGCAAGACTTACAGACTTACTTTGCTTGATTTGGGAGTCTATATCTCAGTGGCAGATTCCAGTGTAGTCCCCAGGCCACAAGCCCTTTGAGAACTTGTGTGGATTGTAGCATTGGCTCCAACAGTCCCCACTCACCCACTGATGAGAGCTGACCATAAAATAGGGAAGGATTTCATTTGCCTAGGTTCACTGACCAGATACAAGCTATGTCTCATTCTGCAACTTTGGTGGAGGACTAAAGAGGGAGCACATATTGGTAAATGAAGTTGCTAAGGGCCTGAAACTCTGCTGACTGTGGTCACCCAGAGAAGAGTGGAAACATCCACTGCCATTTCAGGGAGGAGGTGAAGTGTATGCTTGCAGTGGCAGAACAACTGGGGCCTCTAATTGGAGCATCTAATGTCAATTACAGACTGGGGTTGGAGCAAGTAGAGCAGGAACTATATCTGACCTTGGATTATAGAAATCAGAAGAATTAAGTAAAGGAAATAATAAACAAAAGAATCCTGAAACCTAATGTATCACTCCCCAAACCTTGGGAACAGAAATCTACTCAGAAATAAAACTAATAGTTTAGCTTACTGATTTCACCACTAAAATTTGAAGAAAAAAATGAGTAAGTCAAAGAGGAAGAACTCATTTAAATACCTATCATGGGGACAGAGAAGACCCAACTTCAAATTCAGAGTACAGAAAAGTTTAAAATCCTACTTCTAAAATAGATAAGAAAATTACTAAATGTTCACAAGCCAAGAAAGAGTTTTTGGAAGAGTTTAAAAAAGATTTCCAAAACCAAATAATAAAAGATAAAGAACTAGAAAAAAATGAGAGCAATACAAGAAAATCAAGAAAGTTGAAAAAGGAATATCAACCAATTGACAAAAGAAATCCAAAACCTCACCAAAGAAAATAATTAATTAAGAATTGGAATTAGACAAGGGGAAGCTAATCACTTCCTAAGGCAACAGATAGGCAAGAGATAACAAGCTAAAATCAAAAGAATGAACTAATAAAAGAGAATATGAAACAAGTTATTACAAAACAACAGACCTGGAATATAGGTTGAGTAGAGAAAATATAAGATTTGTCTGAATTCCAAAAAGTTATAACTAAAAAAAAACTTAAAGAATACTAGAATTAGAGGGTTAAATAGGAATTGAAAGAATCCATTGATCATCACCTCAAAGAGACCACAAGATGAAAATTCATAGGGACATCATTCCTAAGTTCCATAACTTCTACATTAAGGAAAAAATGCAGCAAGTAACAAAAAAAAAACAAATTTAAAAACTGAAGCTACAGTCAGAATAACACAGGATTAGGCAGATGTAAAAGAACAAAGGGCATGGAACACAATATGTCAAAGAGCAAAGGAGCAGGAGTTATAGCCATGAATGCAAAGCTGAGCATAATTACACAAGGGAGAAAAACTGATGTTTAATAAACTAAAGGAGTTTCAACTATTCTTTTTTTTGTAGGCAGTGGGGGGTCAAGTGACCTGCCCAGGGTCACACAGCTGGGAACTGTCTGAGGCCAGATTTGAACCTAGGACCTCCTATCTCTAGGCCTGGCTCTCAATCCACTGAGCTACCCAGCTGCCCCTATTCTTGAAGAAAAGACAAGAACTCAGTAGAAAATTTTAACTATAAGAATCATAAGAAAACAAACAGGAAAGGAAAATTGTAAGGGTCCTGACAAATAAAACAATTTAATTATTATATGGGAGAAGATTATCTTTAACCCTTAAGAAAGATATAATTACCTGGGTAGTTTGAAAGAGAATATGTAGATAGAAGACCTGAGGTCAAGTGGAACACAATAGAATGAGAAAAAAATTACAGTGAAATAGGGTAATGTGTGGAGTGGAATTTTGAGGGAGATAGCACCCTCAGAAATTACTTTAATGAGCAGATGGGAGACTGGATGAGATACATGAAGATAAAATGTAGTTTTATTTGTAGGAAACAGTGGACAGCAGGGAAGTGGGGTGGAGGGGCAGGGAAGGAAAAGGGATTCTGCCCTTACAAGCTGCTTGTTCAGGGCAAAAATGTCATCTCTCTTTCTACATACAATCACAGACTTTTATAATAATACTGAGCCAAAATACTCTTCCTCCTCTCTGTCCAATCCCATGGGGTGGGTGGGGGATGTGACATTTCAAATCTTGAGCACATTGTTTTCTATATTATGTACTCTTAAAGATTCCCATGATCAAAACCCTATGGTTACCATCCAATTTTCAGCCTGAGACAATAAAGATACATTTGAAACTCCCTGTTTCTTCTTATCTTGCTCTTCTTCCTAGAGCTGGCCTACTTCCCAGGTGACAGATGAATTCTTCTCAAAGTTCTTGAAAATAGGTAAGAAAAGATAAAAGTTTTATGGGGGGGAGTTTAAGTCCAAGGAATAGTAATATTCATGGGTCTTGAAAATTGAGGCTATATGTTAAATACTGCTCTGAGAATTAAATACTGAATCTCATTCCATACAGTAGAAAGAGGTAAAGGGGAACAATTTATGTCATATAAAAGAGACATGGGTGGAAGAATTGTCACACAGAAGGTTAGGAAGGGGTTAAAGTTTGGTAGTACTAGAACCCTATCTTCATCATACCTGGATTAAAGGGGGAATAATATATACTGTTGGGAGGGTCAAAGTTTTTTTAACACAGAAAGGAATAGGTGGCCGAGGGGATAGGATAAGGGAAAGACTGAGAAATTAAGATAAGGGGGTGTGGATTAAGAGAAAAGAGGGAAAGAAGTGGAGAATTCATAAATAGGGTATTTATCATGAAACAGAAGAGTAAGGTGAAGGGATAAGAAAAGGTCTCTTAGGACAGGATGAGGAAAGGATTTTTAGGGGAGAATTTATATCAAGAAAAAAAGGGAAAGGTGGAAGATAAAGAAGGGACTTTTGGAAGAGGGTAGAATAAGTAATAAAAAGTAAGAGGGAAGGGACAAGGGAAGGACCCTAAGAAGAGTGGGTTGATTTATAACCAGGTCAATGGAAGAAGATAAGGGAGGGTTTGTAAGAAGAGGCACAGATTGAAGAGTAGTGGACTGACGGAATTGCACGTCTGAGGAAGGATATAGCAAAAGGAGAGGAAGCAAAGGACAAATTGTGAGGAAAAATTGAATGGAAGGAAATATACAACTTGTAATTAAAACTTTGAATGGGATTGGGATGAAATAACCCATAAAACAGAAATGGACAGCAGAATGGATCAAAAACCAAAAGCCAATAATATACTATTTACAAGAAATACACTGAAGAGCAAAAGATACACAGAAGAATATGCTGTTTCATATCTGATCCAAAAAAGAAAAGGTAACAATTATGATTTTTGAAAAAGTTAATGCTAAAGAGATAAACAGGAAAATTATATTATGTTTACAAAGTACCTTAGATAATGAAGTATTATCAATATTAAACCTTTATATGAAAATGTTATAGCATTCATATTTTTAAAGGAAAAGCTAAATGAATTACAGATAGAAATAGATGACAAAACAATAATAGTGGGGCACTTCAATTTTCCCCTCTCAGAACTAGATAAACCTAAGCAAAAATAATTTAAAATGATAAGTTAAATGTGATCAAGATCTAGAGAGAATTGAATGAGAATAGAAAGGTGTATACCTTCCTCTCAGTGCTAAATGGTACCTTTACAAAAATTAACTGCTTATTAGGATACAAAACCATTGTAAAAAGTAAAATTTAAGAAAGCAGAAAATAAAATGTATCCTTATGAAACCATAATGCAATAAAAATTGCATATAATAAGAGATCATGGAAACACAAACTAAAAATTAATTGGAGACCAAATAATTTCATCTTAAAGAATAATTGGAATAAGAACAAGTCATAGACACAATGCATAATTTCATTAAAGAGAATAATGAGACAACAAAACTTGTGGGATACAAGTAAAGTAGTAATTAAAGGATAATTTATTTCTCTAAATGGATATATAAATAAAATAATGGAAAAAGGATCAATATATTGGAAATGCAACTAAAATTTTAAAAAAGAACAAATTAAAGGTAAGATCAATAAACTGAATGTAAGAAAACCATTGAATTAGCAAATACATCCAGGAGTTAGTTCTATGAAAAAATTTAATGTGATTTTTAAAAAGAAAGAAACATTAAAGATGAAAATGGTGAATATACTGCCAATGAAGATGAAACTAAAGCAATTATTAGAAACCATTTTTCTCATTTATATGCCAACAAATTAAAAGTGTAAGTTAAATGGAAGAATATTTACAAAAATATAAACTGCCTAAACCAGTGATGGGCAAACTATGGCCAGATTGGGAAGGAGGGGGCTGAAATGTTCTATGGGGTGTGATATTATTCCTAATCTGACGAATACAATGAGTAGGATACAATACAATGAAGCTTCAAAAGAGTTGCCTTAGAAACAGGCTGACACATGAGCATTTCCTTTCCTTTGGCTCCCTCTTTAAAAAGTTTGCCCATCAGTGGCCTAAACTATCAGAAGAGGAAAATTAATAATTAAATAAATATTTTAGACAAGCAAATTGAATAGGCCACAAATGAATTTCCTTAAAAAAAATCAAAGGGGTAGCTTGTTAGTTCAGTAGGTTGGGAGACAGGCCCATGAATGGGAGGTCCTGGCTTCAAATTTGGCCTTAGACATTTCTTTGCTGTGTAACCCTGGACAAGTCTTTTAACTCCCATTGCCTAGCCCTTATTTCTCTTCTGCTTTGGAACTAATACACAGTATTGACTCTAAAATAGAAGGTAAGAGTTCAAAAGAAAAAAAAAAGATCAGGAAAAGAAGGATTCACAAGTAAATTTTACCAATTTTTTAAAGATTACCTGATTCTAATATTAAATAAAATATTTTAAATAATAGATAAAAAGGAGTTTTACCAAATTGAAACAAATATGGAAATGCTACCTAAATCAGGAAGAGCAAAAACAGAGGAATAAAATTATAGACCAATTGTACAAATGAATGTTTCAGCAAAAATTCTAATAAAATGCTAACTAGGAGACTACAATAATGCATCACAAAGATTATATATTGAGACCAAACAGAATTTTACCTAGAATGCAGAGGTAGTTTAATATAAGAAAAACTATCAACATAATTGATCTTATTAATAACAAAGTAATAAAAATAATATGATTATAACACTGGGTACAGAAAAAGCCTTTGATAAAATATATCATTTCTATTTAAAAGTACTAAAAACTATAAGTATAAATACAATTTTCAGAAAATGATATGCAGCATCTTCCTAAAACTATCAGTAAGTATTATTTATAATGCATATAAACAAGGAGCCTTTCCAATTAAGTTGAGTGAAACAAGTATGCCCATGATCAAAATATTATTTTTTTTACAAATACAAATACAAAATATTATTTTTATTTACAACAGAGTTGTAAATGCCAGCAATTACAACAAGAGAAGAAAAATAAATTGGAGGAATCAGAATGAGCCAAGAAGTAATAAAACAATCTCTTTTGCAGATGATATGATAGTATAAATGGAAAATCCTAGAGTTATGACTATTAGTTGAAACTATCGATAATTTAGTAAAGTAGCAAGATACAAAAAAGCCCTCAAAAATCATCAGCATTTTTATATATTACTAAAAATGTCCTACAAGAAGAGATAAAAGAAATATTCCATTTAAAATAACCAGAGATTGAAAAAAATATTTGGGAATATAGGTGTCAAAACAAAGCTAGGAAAAACATGAACACATTATAAAACACTTTTTACATGAAAAAGTCAGATCTAAATAATTTAGAAAATAGTAATTGTTCATTCATGGGCAGAGCCAATATAATTAAAATGAAAATTCTACCTAATATAACCTACTTATTCAATGTCATCCTAATCAAATTACCAAAAATTATCTTACTGAGCTATAAAAATATTAGCAAGATTCATTTAGAAGGACAAAAGATCAATAATGGCAAAATAATTAATGAAAATAATGTAAAATGTAGATCCAAGCAACTGGGATAAGAAATCACTCTTTGGTAAAAATTGTTGAGACAACTGGAAGTTAGTTTGGCAGAAACTAGGCATAGACCTATATCTTAAATTGTTAACTAAAATAAAATCAAAATGGATACATAATCTAGCCACAAAAAGACATAAATAAATTAGAACAGGGAATATATTACTTTCCATATTTATGGATAGGAGTGGAATTTATCAGTAACAAGACAGAGAGAGTACTGTGAGATGTTAAATATATACTTTTAAGAACATTAAATTGAAGAGTATACAAATATTAAATGATGTCAAGATTAGAAGGAAAGCTGAAAATTAGAAAAACATTTTCATAGACACTCTCTAAAATCTAAAATATATAAAGAACTTTGTAAATTTTATGGAAATAAGTACCACCCTCCAATGATACATGGCTAAGAGATATGAACAGACAGTTTTGGGATGAAAAATCAAAACCATATACAAGTATATGAAAAAATGCTCTGAATCCATGGTGGTGAACTCATGTTATTCATGGCATGCAGAGCCCTCTCTGGACAAATGTGCCATCACCCACCAAAGTCTGTTAATAGAAATCCAGAGGGACTTGGGCCAAGCCACTCCCTTCTCCCTCTCCATCATGCCTGAGGACATTCCTTGCTTCACCTGTAGTCCAGCAGCCCAATGGGAGTACTTCCTCCTTTACTTCCTCCCCTGTCTGTGCTAAGGCACTGAGGTGAAGAGGGTAGCACTTGGTCTCGGAGGGGTGCATGGCACTCAGTCTCTAAAAAGTTAACCATCACTGCTCTAAATCATTACTGATTAGGGAAATGCAAAACTAAACAGTTCGGAGTTATCATCTCATACCCATTAGATTAGCTGAAAAGACTAAAGGACAAAATGACAAATTTTGGAGGGAACATGGAAAAGTGGGAAGACTAATAGCTTAACTGGTGGAACTGTGAATGCATCCAGCCATTTTGGAGAGCTATTTGGAATTTCACTCAGAGAGCTATCAAATTATAGATTCTTTGGCTCAGTGATATGTCTATTTTCTGGGGAGATAAAGGAAAAAAGAAAAGAACTTATAACTTACAAAATATTTATAGCAGCTTTCTTTGTGATGGCAAAGAACTGGAAATCAGGGGGAATGCCCATAAATTGAGGAATGGCTAAAAAAGTGTGATATATGTTTGTGTTGGAATATTGCTGAGTCATGAGAAATGATGAGCACATTAATGTTTTTAAACTTGGAAAAATTGTATGAGATAACGAAGAGTGAAACAAGTAGAAGATAACAATATATACAGTTACAGATTTCATATTTGGAGAATAACATGTGAATGTTTACCTCTAGAGAATGGATTGAAAAGTGGAAATATGAAAGACATAATTGATATATTTTTTCAGATGATTCCTTCTATGGTCTGGGGAGGGGATAGACTCGGAAGGGGATCAATAACAATTAATATTTTTTTCATAAAGAAGTTTAGTGACTAAAGGGAAAAGAGATATAGAACAAAAAGTAATAAAAAAGAGTGCCAAATGAGCAATTTGGGGACATAGAAGAGATTTAGGAATGTTTGTGGATAGTAGAGAAGCAGCTAGTAGACAAGGAGAGATAAAAGTTAAGTAAAAGAAAGGGAATAATAGAACAATCTGCTAAAGAAAATAAGGTGAAATGGGATGACTTATTCTTCTCAGCTTGATAAAGAAAAGGATCATATCTTCATGTGAGAGATAAAGATCACTATTGAAAATATGAATAATATAGAAATAGGTTTTGAACAATGAAACATGTATAACCCAGTGGAATTGCTTGTCAGCTCCAGGAGCAGGAAGAGAAATGGGGAAGAAAAGAACATGAATCATGTAACCATGGAAAAATGTTCTAAATAAATAAATATTTTAACTAAATAAAATAAAGTGTATGGTAACTGGGAGAAAAAAGCATAGCTCTGTCAGCCTGTCATTTGGCCATTGACTCCCTATCTAAAGAGTTTCCCTATCACTTTACACCATGGTTTTAGTAGCTTACAGAGCTACTCATGCTCATAACATTCTTTTTCTTTAAATAGGTAAAATTACAAGACAGTAACAGGCTTTCTGTTACATCTAGCATCAAGATCAAAATAAGCTATAGTCTATCTGATATCAATGTTATTTTTCTCATAGATCCCATCCGAATTGCCCTTTTCTTCTGTGGTCCCAATCACTCCAACTGAGACCAAAAAAGCAAGAGCAGTGAAATGATATCAGACAAAGCTAAAGCAAAAATAGATTTGATTAAATGATATATGGAAAATAATTACATCTGAATAAAAGGCAGTATAGCCAATAAATAAATATCAGTACTTACCATATATGTACCAAATGTTGTAGCATCCAGATGGGACCTCAAACTTCCCCTATTAGAACTACATAAATGTAACCAAAAAATAAGGAGTAAGGAAAGTGAATGTCATTAACTCTAACTTTTCTACAATTTCATTCACTATATCTCTTTTCCCTTTAGTCACTAAACTTCTTTATGAAAAAAATAGTGCGTCAAAGAAAAAATCATAAAAACCATCACTGATTTCATTGAAGAGAATGACAATGAGGAGACAATCAAAATCTATGAGATATACCCAAAGCATTACTCAGGAGAAAATTTATATCCCTGAGTGCTTATATTAAATGCTTCTTAAATCTCTGCAATCTGGTTTGTATTTATCACTCAATCCGACCCCTCTCTCCAAAGACACCAAAAAAACTCCTAATGAACAAATGTATTTATTTCTTTTCAATTCTCTTCTTACTTCACTATTCTAAAAATCACTGTCAAACACCCTCCATTCCTGAATACTTCCTCCTGATTGTTTCATGTTGTCTCTCTTTTCTTTTACTCTTTTTGCAAGTCTGACCACTTCTTAATCTCTTTCAATCATCTTCCTTGTTATGTCCAGTAAATCTGAGTGCAAGCCTAGGGTGCACTGCCCTGGGCTCTGATCTCTTTTCTCTCTATTCTTTCTCTCATTGATCTTATAAAATATATAGCCTGTCCTAGTCTTTCTTCTGAAATATAGTCCCACATCTTTAACTACCTATTCTACATTTGAAAATTGACATTATGACAGTATCTCAAACTCAAAATGTCCAAAAGAAAGAAATCTTTATCTTTTTCTTCAAACTTCCTGTTCCAAACTTCTCTGTTAATTTCAAAGGAATTACCAAATCTCTATTCCCCTAGGTTTCCAACACATCACAAGTGTTATGTCATTCTTACTCTTTACTTCTACCCCACATTTAAATCCCCACAAAATCTCTCAAGGTGCTTTCTTCTCTCTACTCACAGGGGCATTACCATAGACAAGGTCCTCATTACTTCTTTCAAATATGTTAATTGAAGCCTTTTGAAACTCCTTTCCCCAATCTTATCACTGCCCAAATCATCATCCAACAGCTTGTCAAAATGATTTTCGAAAAGGACAGGTCTGTATTCACATCCACTTAACCAATTTTAGTGGTCCTCAAATCTGATCCAAGAGTAATATATGAACTCCTCTGCTATTCATTTTAATGCCTTCATAATGTAGTCCCTTCCTACATTTCTAGTCTTCTTATATTTATATTTCCTTCCCTCCTCCTAGTTTGCATTCGCCCTGCACTGGCCTATTAGCTACTCCATATTCAGGAAGCTCCATTTTCTGTCTTCATGAATGATTCTTCTCTATGCCTGGAATATGTTTTATATAAAATAGAAATTTAGGTTTTCCTAAGATATGTCTAACAACAAAATTTATGCAAAATTGGAATTTAAAAATATTTTAGTCTAATTGGCTTACTAAATGGATTTATTGCTGAAGACTGCATTTGATATTTATCAGTCCTTCTCTGGATATCACTAGATGTCTATTCCACTTTGTGCTATTTATTATTTATTATTTTTAAATGTCATTCAATATCTTATCATTTTTATTTCTAAATGATAAGATATTGAATACCATTTAAAATGATTATTTTAATGAATTCCAAAGTTCAGTTTTTAAAATAATGGAATTACTTTAAATATGATATACCATAATACATACTGGCTATATGGAGGATGGGGGAGGGGGGACTTTGATAATCACTTCTTCTCTCTTATTTCCCTTTTTACTATGTTTTTAGTGCTATGTAAAAAACTTAGTTTCTATAGGATATCCCAAAGAAGCAGCCAATGTGATGATCCCTCTACTGCTGAATATAATAATGATAATAATCATGTCAAATAATGTGTAAATTTAGAGTCTTATCTTAATAATGTTTACAAGGTTTTTTTCCCTTTAAAATTTAAGAAATAAGACTCTTTCCAGATAGTTGAAAAGTTAAGTAGTAAAGTGGTATGACTGAGTTAGGAATACCTTTGTTCAAATCTGCCCTTAAACATTAGTTATGTCATTTGCTATGCAAATGTTAACTCATTACTGCTCTTGAGAAGTTTTTCCAATTAATATTTAGTAAAATTATTATTTATCCTTAAAATATATAATTTTAATTTGTTTTCATTGCTAATATATTTACTGCTAAATTTGTGTGATATAAATCAAATGATATCTGATGTTCAGGTACTTTGCTTAGATTAATTTATTAGATTTACTTAGATTGATTTATAAAATTAGGAGATGTCACTTGCTAAGCATGTTTACTATTTTCATGTAGGTCATATTGAATTGTGTACCAATGGAAGACTAAATCCCTATAGATGATGAAGTTATCCAACTACTCCTGTTTATGAAGTATAATACTAATTACATCAAGTCCCAGATCATTATAAGATCTCTTCAGTGAGACCCATGATTACTAAAAATAAATCAGATTTACAATATGCACTCAGAAAAAAAAACTAAATTAGGTGGAAAATTGATAATTTCCAGATTATGGCATGCACTTACTTGGACAATCCATTGGGTTATCTATCAATTCATACACACACATATATATATATATACATGTATATATATATATATCCCATGACACACATATATGTATGCATGCATATGATATATACATATAAACCAGATGTTCTCTTAGGGATATTTTCTGTTTAAAAGTCATACATCAACACATTTCTTAGAATCGATTGTACATGTAAATCAAAGGATAATGAGATAAAGAGGAAAAATGTAGACTAACACATTTTTCCTCATGATAACCTTACATGAAAGAAGAAGAGTAAGGGATATCACTGAAGAAATGAAAATGGACTAGTAATAGGAAAAAATCAAGGAATCATAATAATAATAGCATAGTGCTTTTAAGATTTGCAGAGCTCTCTGTTATATTAACTCATTTGAACTTTACAATAACTTTATGATGCAGGAAAGGTGATGTTATTTTCCCCAGTTTACAGGTGAAGGAAATGAGGAAGACAAGGTTAGATATCTTGCCTGGGGTCACATAGGTAGGAAGTGTATGAGGCCAAATTTGAACTCAGGCTTCTTGATGCTATATACAATACTCCTATAGTATACTATTTACTACCTTACAGATATCTTGAATAAACCCTTTAGATCTATAAAATGCAAAAAGTTCCAAAAAATAACTTCAGGCATGTTGAATGTATCCTTTATGTAGTCAATATTCAATTAAAACTTATTGAGGGTCTATTATATTTAAGGAAATACAAATAAGAGAAAAACAGTTCTTCCCCTTAAGGCTTACAATCTAAGAGAAGATAATACACAAAAGGAAGTTGAAATGGAAGGGAGAGGAGGAGGGGCTTATAGAGGGTACCTAGCATGAAGCCATATGTAGTTCAAACAAAACGGAAAACAAAAGATGAAAAATTAAGGCAGCTGGAAAGTTCTGAGCCATCTTTAAAAGGAGACTTTGGGAGCAGTTTATGTCTCTCTCCTTCAGCCCTCCAAATAGTGAACAGAGGTAACTGGGGGTACTGAGGAAGTGGTGTTTTAAAACTAAATTAATCTCCATTCTAATGAGATTTCAAGTGATGAACTTATCCTGGAGAATCTATGATATTCCTGGGGTTGAAACAAAGCTGAGCAGCTAATGGAAAAATGAATAGAAACTATATAGGTTCTGTGTGAGAAAAATAGAGAGTAATCATATCAAATGAGTGGACATGAATGGGTTGCAATGTTCACTGATGATAGTAAAGTCCACCTACGATTAAGTAGGTGCTTGATAAATGCTTGTTGACTTTCATTATCTGACATCAGTGGGATTACAGAACCTCTGAAATATTAAAATCTGGTTTGATATTAAGTAATGCACTTAAATGACTATTTTTGTAGGAATGCCATCAAGGTCATACCTGTCTTATGTAACATATCTTGTTTATATGAGATATGACTGTAAAACAATAGCACTGATTTTCTTTCCTGCTTTGTGGAGACAAAGGAGTCACGATTCTAGTAAGAACATATTGTAACATATTTTAACTTATAGAACTTATGTTTTTTTTAATATTGACAACTCACCCCAACTAGGAGCTGTGGTAACAAATGTGTTACTTATTTTGCGCTATAATAAAAAGGAATGACTTAGCCAAAGTGAATAAATAGCCTGCTTTAGGATCCAGAAGACCTAGGATCAAATTGTTCTTCCTCCCCCTCCCTCTAACATTTATACACACAGGTATGCACAAACACACATAGCTGTCTCCCATGGGCAAATCATTTAATTTTGCAGTGCTCCAAGAAACTTATTAAGAAATCAGCTTACAGATGAGTGACATATCTGTGTTGTTGAAGGGAGTTTCCAGCCTGTTCCTACAAATAAATAAAATTAAATAAACAAACAAACAAACAAATAAATAAATGAAGGACCATTTTTAAAGTAAAAAATTAATAGCAATTTTAGAATGAAGCCTGAACAAATTTGAAAGTGAGACAAGTTAATTTAATGAATAGAACAAAATAATAACAAAGAAAATCTTTGGCAGGCAGAAGGAAGTTTGAAGTAAGGATAATAAATTCAGAGCTTGAAGGGATATTAAAGATCATCTAATTCAACTTTCTCATTTCTCACTTTATTGCTGATATCATGGATATCATGATAAACCTGGAAAAGACTACAGAAAAGATAAAGAAATTTACATTTGGTGATACTGAGTCCCAGAAAAGATGACTTCTTGTGCATGGCCAAACAAATATTACATATCAAAACATATTTTGAGGAACAATATCCTGAAAATTCAGTGTTCCTATCCTTTCTACTGCACATGCCACCACTGAGCCTAAAAAGATTAAATGATTCATCTAGATCACACAGGTTAAGTGGCAACACTAAGATTTGAATGCAGAAATCAACACTCCACATCAATCTGCTTGTTCACCAGAAAGGGGTGAAACCTATAAGAATACATGAAGTGCTTTCAAATCACTCAAAATACTGAAGAAAAATTTGCCAATACTAGAGACTTTGTCCATGCAAATAGATGATTGGTAGAGGTAATGATGATTGATGCTAGTTTTTATGAAACACAGATTCATTTGAATTTACTTTAAAGAAAAACATATTTAAAAGTGATAAAATGTGCCTATGATGATTATGTTATGCATGTTGAGGGATAAACAAATCCAGAAAATGTTTATTTGTTCTAATCTTTCAAGGAAAATGAGACAATTTTTTGAGGAATATAATAACTGGTGGTGAAACAGGTGTTTCCATTATGAGCCAGTGGGAAACATTTGTAGTAGCAAAAAATTGTCAAGAACATCCAAACTTGATAAAACACATTGCCAAAAATACTAGGTGAAGGCAATGCCAACTTATTTCTTTGATTTCAATAACAATGTCTATTCAAAATTCATCTTACAAAGACAGTTAAGTTTATTATGTCACATCTCTGAAGTATTGGCAAGTATCTGAATTGCATTTGTGAAATGCAATGAGAATGACACAGGGTCTGAACTTGATATCAGCATTATGGTTTATTATTTGATTTCTGTTAAACAACTTTGGTCATGAATAGTATATGTTTTAAGTACATGTGATTTATGCAACTTGCTTCCTAAATCATTCCTTCCATATTCCATCCATTCATCCCTTCAGTGATCATTTGTTTACTACCTCTATTTTCAAAGAATTATGTAAGACAATTAGGGAAATAAAAAAACTAAATTAGGTATGATTCCTGTCCTTTTAGAATTTATGATCTATCAGTAGATGGTCATGGCAGTGGTGGAAGTGATGGTGATGGTGATGGCTAAAACATAAACAGAGATATGAAATAATGGTACTGAAATACAATTTTCATAAGGATCTGTGATTTCATATATATGATTTTTTCCTATGGTGGTACACTCTGTAACCCATCCTTATATGCCTATCCTTCTTACGTGATAAAAAAATATAGATGAGATAGTTTAGTATCCTGCTTAGCATACATGTTAAATATACTTTAGGAGTATTTTGGATGCAAATGAGTTGGTGCAAAAGTTCTTAGCACCAGTCTTTATTGATACTTGAAGTCTATGAGTTATAAAATATCATAGTCTCAGTAGATTTAAAGTTGTGGATGACCTAAAAGACTTTGGAAAAATGAACATTGTGTGTAAATGGCTAGAAACATGACAGTGATATCTTTAGAGAAACTGAATGAAAGTCATTATTAAAGATAAGCAGGATGAAAAGGAGATGGCCTAGTCACATAAGGAGAATTAGATTTTATAATTAGACAAAATAAGTGGTATATTGGTGTTTATGAATTACTAAATGACAAAAGTAATGCCTCCAAATTATGAGGTGAATCTTCTGTGGAGGACTTAGGAGAAGACATAGATAAACTCACAATGGATGAGACAATATATTGAAATGATATGATTTACAACAGAAGATGGATTAAGTACACAGTTGAAATAATATAAAATATGACATAAAATATAATGTAAGACTTAAGGAAATGAATGTAATAACCAAATAGAGGATTGGGAAATTAAATTTGTGGAGAAAATGGCATTTGACAAGGGCCTTGGAAGATATATAGGATTTCAATAATTGACTGAGAGAATATTCTAGGCATACAGAAAAAATTAGTTCTTTAAAAAATAAATCCAGGGGGCAGCTGGGTACCTCAGTGGATTGAGAGCCAGGCCTAGAGACGGGAGGTCCTAGGTTCAAATCCCCGGACTCAGACACTTCCCAGCTGGGTGACCCTGGGCAAGTCACTTGACCCCCATTGCCTACCCTTACCACTCTTCCACCTATAAGTCAATACACAGAAGTTAAGGGTTTAAAAAAATTTTTTTGAAATAAAAAATAAATCCACTTTAAAAGAATGGATATTTGCCATAATAAAATATTCTAAAGAATATGATTAAAGTTCTAGTGGTAATTCCAAAAGAGAAATTTCTCAAAATATTTTGACAATTTCATAACTCATGAAATAAGTCCATTTAGTCCAAAAGGTCATTAACAAGAGGGAAACACCTTTCACTTGTCTTTATAATTCACTGTAGGCCCAGCCAATACAAAATTAAATGAAGTGAACAAAATAACCCCCTAATATCTGTTGGTCACCTAGTTGCAGAAAGTTTTGGGCAGTGGGGTTTGGAGGTACCATGTGTCTTCTATGCTATGCCAGCAGGTCATTGTGACTATAAGCCCCTTTGAATCCAGTTAGTATTTTTGCTCTGAGCTGGTGGGGAAGAGCATTAATGTCATCTGGAAAAAGTTAAATGATCCCTTAATTTCATCAGAGAAGATTCCTTATGGTCACTCATGTGGCCCTACTCATTTGAAAATTGAGCAGGGCATAACATACCTGGAGCTCTGAATGAACCAAACAGCATACCACAGTATAAATATCTAAGCTGAAATTCATCAGTAGTAGGCACCCGAGGTGGCTGTGCCATCCACCATTCATAGTGACCATTTGATTGAAGCCAAGATCAGTGGACAAAATGGCTTTCAACCAGATAAGGATATTTGTAACCAAAAGGTCAATAACTTCCTGATTAAAGTAAGCACCAAATACAAAAGGAGTTTATAAAACTCCAGCTGTGGAATCATTCAATTGAGGATCTTTGAGAATTACTTTTACCCAGGAGTCTTGCTGATCAGCATAGATTCATACATCCTTACTGGGAGTGACCTAAGTGACATTTTAATTAGTATTGTTGGAGCTGCTATGCTTTTTAAATAATATTTTATTTTTCACTTATTGTATGTAAAAACAATTTTTAACATTTATTTTTTTAAATTTTGATTACTAAATTCTGCCCTTTCTTCTGACCCTCCCCCTCTCATGCTCTCTTTGCCCTCCCCTGCCTCCCTGATACAATAAGGAATCTGATATAGATTTTACAAGTATAGTCAAAGAAAACACCTTTTCATATTAGTCATTTTGTGGAAGAGATCTCAAATGGAAAAAGAAAAGAAGAAGAAAGTAAATGAAATATAATATTTCAGTCTGTGTCCAGACACAATCAGTTCTTTCTTGGAGGACATTTTTATGGCATTTTTTTTGTTTTTTATGGCATTTTTTATCATGAGTCTCTGAGATAGTCTTAGATCTTTGCATCAATGAGGATAACTAGGTCATTCACAAAGGTTCATTAAAAAATATTGCTGTCACTGTACTTTTTTTGTTCTGTTCATTTCACTTTGCATCAGTTCATGTAAATCTTTTCAGATTTTTTTGAATCATACCGCTTGTCATTTCATAGATAGCAAAGTATTCCATAACTATCATATAACACAGTTTATTCAACCATTCCCCAAACAATGATGTACAAGCCTTCCATTTCCAATTTTTTGCTACCACAAGGGATTGCAATAGCTATTTTTATATAAATAGGTCTTTTCCCCCTTTTAAAAAATATCTTTAGGATACAGAATTATGTATAGTTAGAAATGTCTTGAATACCTAAAACTACATTACCCAAACTTCCTTTCTGTTTTATCCAGAATATTTTTCCCTTTGTCCACATTTCCATTGTCATGTTTGTATATAATTCACTGTAGCTACTCCTTTGTCTTTTGCTCTTGCAAGTCAGCTGGGTTAGTTTAGCACCTTTTTTTTTTAGTTTTTTTGTTAGTTTATTATTACTAAAACTTTATAAAAAATAAACTTAGTTATTGGATATTAATTTTAAAATGCACATTTTGGCTTATCATGAAGAAATAGAATTCTCAAATATTTTAAAGAGAGATTTTCAGTTAATTTAGTAAATTTTATGTTGACCATGCCCACCGGTCCCCCAGTTTTCCACCAGCCCCCCGCACCCCTGCCTGTCTCCTGCTGATGTTACTGCTTCCCCATCCACCTGCTTGAACTGCTGATGTTACTGCTCCTCTCACCCAGCCTGCAGCCTTCACTTGCCATGATCAGATCTGCTGCTCAGAGTCTACGAATCTGAGGTGTTTTATTTTTTTCCAAGAGGATGATGTATAAGATAATTTCAAACCAATATGTTCTCCACCCCAAGTGGGTTTTCCAAACTTTGCTAACCATTTTTTAAGCCGAAGTCTTAAGCTGACCCTGGACTCCTGGCTGACAACTCGGGAATCTTTTTTTTTTTCACAAAAAGGGGACTCCTCTACCATTTCTTTTGAGGGCAAATAGACCAAAAATCAATAGATTTACAGTCACTTTTGGAAAATAAGTCTCCTTTTTTTTTCCTTCTCTCTCCTGACTCAGAACACCCAGAGGTAAGCAGTCCTTCATATGCAAACACTCTATTGTTCTCCCTCAAAATTTTGCCCTTCTAGTCCTGGTCTTTTATTGACCCGGTAAATATTCCATTTCATTTTTTTTTCTTTTGAGGAATAATGCTGTTTCAAAGCATGCTTGAAACTCTGAAACAACAGTGTGAGTTGGTAGAACTAGAAAATGCAGTTTGGATCTGCTTAATTCATTTCCTGGGAGTTTTTATTTTCATTGGAGATTTCTCACATTACTTACTTCTCTAGAATATGCAACAGGCTAGGATGCTGCTTAAAAAACAAACCAAAATGAAATATTTTTACAAAGTTTTGAAAATCTTGAATACTCTCAACATGCAGAATGGAGATTCTGCTCTGTGCAAAATTCTCCCTCACTAAAGAAATTTAGCGCTCTGACAAACAAAATGCAAATGGAGGATAAATGCTGGGGAGGGGAATGAATCTTAAAGATATATGGAAGTTTGCTTCCTAATTATTTTGAGTTTATTCCCCTCCATAATATTAAACAAGCCTATTCGGATTGGAGTAAAGAATTTTTTGACTGCTCTGCCTGTACCTTACCATTTGCTTATATTATTGCATTTGCTGATTTTCCTTTAAGGTTTAAAATTTTTAAGTTTATCTGTATTAATCTAATCAATATTTTTCTGTTATATGTTTCTTTGCTTTGCATCTTTCCCCTATGATTTTAGTGAACAACATATCATTGTAAAAAAGCCTATAAGTCATGTATCCTGGATTTGTCATCTCAATTAATGAGGTTACATGTTGCTTATATAACCTTTTCTTCTTTTTTGCCTTTGTTAATTGCCTGGTTACAATTGTATACAACTTTGGAGAATATAATGACTTAAGAATTTAAATTGTAATTTTATAAGGGGTCTTTAGAAATGACTTTAGATACCTACTAACCTTCTGAATGGATGATAGATATGTGTGTGTGTGTGTGTGTGTATGAATGTTGTATTAAAAAGGTAGAGAACTAAAAAGAAGTTTGCACCAAACTTTTCATATAAAGTAGGAAGCTGAAAGGAGCTCCTGCATGTATGATATTTTAACTCTTTAGTTTAATCTACTTCTACCAGAACAAGCTAGATTTCCCAGTGATGTTCAAGACCCCAAAAGAATTTCATCAACAGTAAAAATATCTTTGCCAAGACTGAAAGAATTGTTATACCTGTATAACTTGTGACAAGTGTCCATCAGTCTATAGGTTCTTTTTTTTAATTTCACATCCATATATAAACTCATCTGAATCCTATATTATAATGCATTTGTTTGCTAGTGTCAATTACTGGGCTAGTTTGGTACTGTCTTTCAATGTTGATTATCTACTGTGTTACTGTTTTATTGTGAAAATCATTTGCACTAACATAGTGGTTGATGGCCAAGTTAAAAAGAAAATGGATCTCATTTTTTGGTAAGAAACCTTTGTATTCTACCTCTCTTTGGCTGACACAGTGTGTCACTGATTCTAACCTATAATTTTTTTTTATTTTTAGAGCTTTTTTTATTCTTTTTCAATCTAGTATTTGAGAATTTTGAAGTAAATATAACAAATATTAATCTTTTTTTTATTTTAAGGTAATATACATTTAAAATACTTTTGTTCTAATATTAATGCATACTCAAAAAGCTTTAAAGTATAGATGTAATGCCATTGATTTTTTTAAAAAATGGAACTTTGCTTAATAATTCTGTCTGATTCCAGAAGAAGGAATATAAAAAGAGCCATTTCATAGTGCCAAAAAAGCACAAAGCTACCTGCATAGTACCAATCGAACACAAAGGTCAAAGAGAACAAATCCCAGTAGGATTGATGTAATTTTGAGTCAAGACAAGAGGATTTGAACTTGTTTGGGGTTAGAGGTTGCAGCAGTTTTGACATATGTCAGAGGTCAGACTTCCCTGAACCCCATAAAGCACCTCACTATGGCTGCCATCCTGGCTCCTATAATCTAGTCCCTTTTCTGTGTTTCATGATGTGCCAACTTTCTGTAGTCCAGCCTGCTAAATTGGGTTAGTGTGTAATTGTTGTTGCAAAGCTTATGGGGCATAGTTTGATTCAAGAACCTGTTGTGATTTGTAATATTTTTCCTTTTTACCTAGAATTTTTTTCTTTCTTTTTTCATGGTTTTGATATCCTATATTTCAATAAGAAATTATTTTTTTATTTTTTAATTTCTTTGGATTTTTTGATATTTTTGATAATTGATTCATATGCCTTATGACTCAACCATGTATCCCTGTGTGATTCCTATGTGTATCCCTATATTTTCCTCAGGGGGGAATGTATTATTATTCTCCTGAGGGGAACTATGTTATTGTTGTGAACTTAGATTTCAATTTAAACCTAACTTAGAACAAGAGACTACCTCCCAGAATCCAGAATGCGAACTTTTTAGAGAAAGTACCATGAAGATGCTTGCAGATACCACATGCTGCACCAGAAGATCGAGAGTAAACTTTGAAATATGGCAATTTGAGCTTTGGGGGGGTTGAATACATTTATTTTGAATATATATTTTTATGCCAAAGGGGACTGCCCCCAAATTGGCCTTTGGTCAATGCAGCAATCATTGGTTTTGTTCTTTTTCTCTTTTATTTCCCTTTTATTCCAAAGTTGTTGTAATTTCCCTTTAATTTCTTGTCCTCACAGGTTGCATTTTTGATTTATTAAACACTAAATTATTGTTTTTATTTGTACAAAAACTTTTAATTTAATATACTCGAAATTATTTATTTTATATTTTGTAATTTTTTCTAACTGTTGCTTGGTTTTAAAATCTTTCCTTTCCCAGAGATTTGACAAGTATACTATTCTGTGTCAACCTAATTTATTTATAGTTTCCTTCTTTATATTCAAGTCATTCACCCATTCTGAATTTATCTTGGTGTAGGGTGTGAGATGTGGATCTAAACCTAATCTTTCCCATATTGTTTTCCAATTTTCCCAGTAGTTTTTGTCACATAGTGGATTTTTGTCCCAAAAGTTGGGCTCTTTGGGTTTATCATAGACTGTCTTGCTGATGTCACTTACCTCAAATCCATTCCACTGATCCAACATTCTGTCTTTTAGCCAGTACCATATTGTGTTGATGACCACTACTTTATAGTACAGCTTAATATATGGTACTTCTAGGTCACCTTCCTTCACATTTTTTTTCATTATTTACCTTGATGTTCTTGATTTTTGTTCTTCCTAAAGAACTTTGATAGGTTTTTTCCTAATTCAGTAAAGAAGTTTCATTAATCCCCTTTATTTTCTTGACCTTTTGTTCTTCCAAATAAATTTTGTTTTTTTTCCTAGCTCTATAAAATAATTATTATAACTTATCACTTGTATATATGAGTATATAATTTGCAATTTTGGCTGTAAAAGATTGCTCTATAGCAAAAATAAGTAATATGGAAATAAGTATCAAGTGATAACATTTGTAAAACCCAATGCAATTGCTTATTGGCTCTGTAAGGTTGGAGGGAAGAGGGGAGGAAAATGAATTAGGCAAATATGGAAAATGTTTTTAAAATAAATAAATAAACAAACAAGCAAATAAATAAATAAAGTGAAATATTTTGGAGGCAGTTTGATTAATATGGCACCAAATAAGTAGATCAGTTCAGATAAAATTGTCATTTTTATTATATTTCCTTGGCCTAGTCATTAACAATATTTTTTTCCAATTGATTGGATCAAACTTTATTTGTGTGATATGTTTTTTAAACCCTTCCTCTCCACATTAGAATCAATACTATGTATTGGCTCCAAAGCAGAAGAGTGGTAAGGGCTGGTGAATGGGGGTGAATAGGGTCACACAGCTGTGAAGTATCTGAGGCCAAATTTAAAACTAGTACCTCCCATCTCCATGTCTGAATCTCAATCCAATGACCTATCCAGCTGATCCCTGAAGTGTTTTTTTGTAATTAAGTTTTTATATTTCCTAGGTGTGTTTTCTCAAGTATAACCCCAAGTATTTATATTATCTGTTATTACTTTAAATGGCATTTCTTTTTCTCTCTTTTACTCCTGGGCTTTGCTGATAATATATAGAAATTCTGATTACTTATGGGAGTTTATTTTCTATCTTGAAATTTTGCAAAGTCATTAATTATTTCAATTAATTTTTAGTTGATTCTCTGGGATTCTCTAAATAAGTCCATCATAGGTGCTATGAAGAAGGATAATTTTATTTCTGCAGTGCCTATTCTATTTCCTTCAATTTCTTTCTCTTCTCTCATTTAGATAGCATTTCTAGTAAAATATTGAATAAGAATGGTGATAATGGGCATCCTTTCTTCATTCCTGATATTATTGGGAAGACTTCTAGTTTATTCCCATCACAAATAATGCTTGCTGATGCTTTAGATTAATACTACTGATTATTTTAAGAAAATATCTATTTTTTCCTGTGATCTCTAGTGTTTTTAATAGAAATGGGAGTTCTATTTTGCCAAAAGCTTTTTCTGAACAATTGAGATGATTGTCTGATTTCCATTGGTTTTATTATTGACATGGTATTTATATTGATAGTTTTCCTAATATTGAATCATCCTTGCATTCCTGGTATAAAATCCACCTAGACATAGTTGAATGATGCTTACAATATAATATTATAATCTGTTTGCTAGTGTTTTATTTACATTTTTGCTTCAATATTCATTAGGTAGATTGTGACTACAATTTTCTTTCTCTGATTTTGCTCTTACTGGCTTGGTATCAGCAAAATATTTGTATCATAAAAGGAATTCAGTAGGATTCCTCCTATGCCTATTTTCCCACATAATTTGTGTTGTTTTGGAATTCTCTAAATATTTGGTGGAATTCCCTTGTGAATCAATCTGACTGTGTACTTTCTCTTCGGGAAGTCCTTTGAAAGTTTGTTCAATTTCTTTTTCTATAGTGAGATTACATATGTATTCTATTTCTATTTCTGTTAATCTGAGCAGTTTACATTTGTATAGTCATCAATTTTACTTAGATTACAAAAATTATTGGCCTATAATTGGGTAAAATAACTCCTAATATTTTTTAAATTTCCTTTTCATTGTTAATGAATTCATCCTTTCATTTTTGATACTAGTAAGTTATTTTTCTTTCCTTTGTAAAATAAAATTAACAATTTATCTATTTTTATTTTTTACATAAAGCCAGCTTTTAATTTTATTTACTAGTCAAAGGTTTTCTTACTTGAAATTTTATTGATCTCATGTTTGATTTACAATATTTTCAAGTTGGCAGATAAATCAAATTTCTTAATTTGTTCTTTTCTAAATTTTTTAGTTGCATGTTCATTTCATCGAACTTTTCTTTCTCTATTTTATTGATATAAGCATTCAGTGATATAAATTTTCTCCTAAGTACTGCTTTGTATCCCATAAATTTTGTTATGTTGTTTCATTGTTGTCATTCACTTCAATAAAATCATTGGTTGTTTCTATAATTTGTTCTTTGACCCTTTTATTCTTTAGAATTGATAATACTTCCTTGTCTATGGTACAGATTAGTCAGATATAATTTCCTTCTTTATCTCTTTTAATAAGAGTTATTTTTTGTTTAGTTAGCCTGCTGTCATGATTGATATGCTTACTTTATTTTTACTTTAGCTGAAGCATAATAGATTCTTTTACAGTCCTTTACCTTTTCTCTGTGGATGTCTCCCTGTTTCAAATGTGTCTCATGTAGATATACTATAGGATTCTGGTTTTTGATCTCTTCTACTGACTCCCATTTTAAATGTGAGTTCATCTCATTCACCTTTAGTGTTACAGAAATTAACTGTGTATTTTCCTCCATCTTACATTTACCTTGATTATCCCTCTTATTCTCTCTCCCTTCACCCTGTTTGTTTTTTAACACTGTCTCTTCTATCAGCTCCACCTCCTATTTCTATTTTCCCCTGTGCATTTATGTTTCCCTATGGAATAAGATAGACTTCTGTATTCCAATGAGTGTGTATTTTATACCCTCTTTGAACCAAATATGATGAGAATAAGGTTCAAGAATTGGCCATTATATTCTCTCATCATCACTTCCATCATAATAGCTCTTTCACACCTCTTTTATTTGAGATAATCCACCTCACTGTCTACCTTCCCTATTCTTTCAATGCCATCTTCTTTCTCATCTTTTAATTTTGTATTTTTTACAAAACACCATTTTGTTCACATATATATATAGAGAGATTCACATCTATATCTTCTCTATATGTTCCCTCTAATTCCACTAATATTTTAAAGACTTCTAATAATTACAAGTATTAACTTTCCATGTAAGAGTATAAATAGTTCAAACAAGTCAACTCCTTTATGATTTCATTTTCCGGTATATCTTTTCATGCTTCTCTTGAATGTTCTGGTTTTATGTCAACTTTTCTATGGAATTCTGGTCTTCTAATTATGAATTTTTGAAAGTTCTCAATTTCATTAAATATGCATTTTTCCCTCTGAGGAAGTATGCTCATGTACTTCTTGACTGAAATCTTATCCTTTTTGCTTCCTAAAATATCATATTCTAGGCCCTCTGATCTTTTATGGTAGAAGCAGTTAAATCTTGTGATATCCTGTCTGAGGCTCCACAATATTTGAATTGTTTCTTTCTAGCTGATTGTAGTATTTTCTCCTTAACTTGGAAGCTCTGGAATCTGGCTAAAATATTGTTAGAATTTTTAATATGAAGACACTTTCTGGAGGTAATCAGCGTATTCTTTCAATTTCTATTTTACCATCTGATTCTAGGCTATAAGGTCAAATTAACTTTTTTTAACTCATGGATTTCAGTTAGTCGAATATTTCTTCAATTATCTCCCTATAATCAATTTCCAGGTCAATTGTTTTCAATGAGAAATATCTATTTTACAACTATTCTTTCAGTTTTTTTATTTGTTTGATTGTTTATTGATGTCTCATAGTGCCATTAGCTTTGATTTTCACAATTCTAAATTTTAGTGAATTATTTTCATCAATGATCTTCTGTACCTCCTTTTTCATTTCACCAATTCTACTTTTTTCATTTAATTTTTTACCAATTATATTGAATAATAACTTTCTACTTAAGTTTTCTGAAGTTATATTATCCAAGTTGTCTCCCTTTCACCCTTCATTTCCACCTCTCTCCTGGAACTGGCAAGTAATTCAATCTGGGTTATGCATGTATGATCACACAAAATATATTTTGATATTGGTCATTTTTGTAGATGAATAATCATGTAAAACCAAAATTCCAATAGGAAAACCCAAATACACAATTTCTCTGGAGAAGGATAGCATTCTTTATCATAAATCCCTCAGAATCATCCTGGATTATTATATTGCTGAATACGTATGTCTATCACAGTTGATCATTCCTCAGTATTACTCTTACTGTGTACAAGGTTCTCCTGGTTCTGCTTATTTCACTCTACATCAGTTCATGGAGATCTTTCCAGCTCTTTCAGAAATCATCTTGTTTATCATTTCTTACAACACAAAAATATTCCATCACCATAATACATCACAATTTGTTCAGCCATTCCTTAATTGATAAACATTCCTTAAATTTCCAATTCTTTGTCACCACAAAAAGAGCAGCTAGAAATATTTTTGTACAAGAAGGTGCTTTCCTCTTTTTTTTTAAAAAAATATCTTTGACATACAGACCAAATAGTGATATTACTGGTTCAATGGGTATGTATTGTTTTCAGCCCCTTTGGGCATAGTTATAAATTGCTCTCCAGAATGGTTGATCAGTTCACAAGTCCACAAGCAATGCATGTGTCCCAATTTTGATACATATCCCTTGAAGATGATATTTGCTGATGGTTTACATAGATACTACTTATAATTTTAAGGAAAGGCCCATTTATTTATCTTTCCTAGTGTTTTTAATAGGAATGGCTGTTGCATTTTGCCAAAGGGCTTTTCTGCATATAGTGAAACAATCATGTGATTTCTATTTGTTTGTTTATCGATATGATCAATTGTGCTGTTAGTTTTCCTAATTGTAAACCAGTCTTGGGTTTTTCATATAAATCCGGCTGGTTATAGTGAATAATCCTTGTGAGTACTGTAGTCACTTTGCTACTATTTTATTTAAGATTTTTGCATCAAAGTTCATTAAGGAAGTTGATCTGTAATTTTCTTTCTTGGTTTTTGGTCATCCTGATGTAGATACCCATACCAAATTTGTTCCATAAAAAAAATGTAGGGATACTTCTTTGCTTATTTTCTCAAAAAATTTATGGAGTATAGGAATTAATTTTTATTTACATATTGATAGAATTGACTTGTGATTCCACCTGGCACTGAGGAATTTTTCTTAGGGAGTTAATTTATTACTTTTTCAATATATTTTTCTGAGAAGGAATAATTTAAGGATTCTATTTCCATTATTATTAATCTGGTTAATTAATATTTTTGTGATTATTCATCCATTTCACCCAGATTATAAAATTTATTGTCATATAATTCTGCTAAATGGCTGCTAATTAATTGATTTAATTTCCTCTTCATTGGATGTGACTTTACCTTCTTCAGTTTTAATACTGGTCATTTGGTTTTCTTCTTTCTTTTTTTAAAATCAAATCTACCTTTCCTTTATTTTTTTACATAAAACCAACACCTACTCTTATTTACTAGTTCAATAGTTCTCTTGCTTTTGGTTTTATTAATTTCTCTTTAATTTTCAGCATTTCCTATGTAGTACTTAATTAGGAATTTTTTACTTCTGTTTTTAGCTTTTTTTAATTATATCTCCAATTTATTAATATGATTTCTCTCTATTTTATTGATATAAACATTCACATGTATAAATATTCCCTTGAGCATTGCTTGGCTGTATCTCATGAATTTCGATATGTTGTCTCCTCATTGTTAATCTGTTTAATGAAATCATTGTTTCCTCTAATTTGTTCTTTGACCCATCTCTTTTGAAGAATTATATTAGCTTCTAATTTGTTTTTAATTCTTGTTTCCTTGAACCCTTATTGATTTTAATTTTTTAATTATTTTATAATTTTAGAGGTTTGCATTTGTTATTTCTGCTTTTCTCTACTTTGTTGTGAAATTTTACATGGTCTATTTTTGTGTATTCACCAAGGCTCTGAAAATAAGATTTATTCCTTTTTATCCCCATTCAATTTTCTCCAGAGATCTAATAATAATAATTTCTAAACTTTTCTAAGATTTCATTACTTCCTTTTCTTCTTTCTTACTCCTTTCTTGTTATATTTTTTCTAATCCTGATAGGGGAATGTTGAGGTCCCTCACTAGCATAGATTTACTGTCTATTTTCTCTTTATTCTCCTTTAGTTTCCCCTTTAAAAATCTGGACACACTATGCCATTTGGTGCATATATGTTAAGTACTGATAACACTTCATTGTCTATACTACACTTTATCAAGATATTATAATTATCTTCTTTATCTCTTTTAATCAGATTTATTTTTGCTTTAGCTTTGTCTGAAATCATCCTTCTTACTCGATTTTTAATTTTTCTATTGAAGCCAAGTAGATTCTGCTCCATCCCCTTATTTTCACTCTTTGTGTATCTACTTGTCTCAAAGGATTTTTCATGTACAAAATAATATAGGATTCTGGTTTTTGATCCACTCTATGATTCCCTTCCATTTTATGTGTAAATCCATTTACATTCACAATTAAGATTATCATCTGTATTTGCCTCCAACTTTTCCCCCCACTTAATCTTGTTCTTTCTATTTTCACTCTGTCCTTCCACAGAAGCGTTTTGTTTTTAGTCATCCCCCATTTGTTCTCTCTTATATTATTCCCTTTCCCACCATCACCCACCCTTCTAATTCAACTCCTTTTCCTCTAAAGGGTCTTTTGATCACTCTCCCAATATCTTTTCATTATATTACTCTCCTCCCTACCATCACCTTACTTATCTTCCTTCTACTTCTTTGTAGGATGAGATAGGATTCTAAACCCCAGTGAATCTTGTTGTTCTGAGCCAGTTTCAATGAGAGTAAGGTTTAAGTATCACTCATCACTACCCGCATCCCACTGTCCACTGTTATAAGTTTTTTTTTCTTCTGTACCTCTTTAGATGATATACTTTATGCCATTTTACTTCTGTTTTCCCTTATCTCCCAGGGCACTCCTCTTTTTAACCCTTTCATTTCTTTTTATGTGCCATTCTAAAGAGCTCTTGTTCTTTTCAAGTCTGCACTGTAGCAGTTAAGACCTAATCCTAGGCCAAAATAACTCATAGTGAAGAAGCTTTCAAGATATCAGCAGAGGAGATAGAATCATCAGCTTTCAGAATTTCCAGTCCACAGGCAAAAAAAGGCTGATAAAATCAACAAAAAGCAAAAGTAGCACTTAAATCTAGAAAATTTCTCTGGAGCAAAGAAGAATGAAGCACAGACTCATGCAACCAAGCAAAACTTCAAAGAAAAATGGAAATTGGTCTCAAGCATTAGAACAACTCAAAACAGAATTCAAAAACCAAATAAGTCAGATCAAAGAAAATGGGAAGAAAAATTGGAAGGAAAAATGAAAACAATACAAAGAGAAAATAACAGCTTAAAAAGCAAAATTGATGAACTGGAAAAAGAGGAACAAAAATCCAATGAAGAAAAGAGTACCATTAAAAGTACAGAACACACTAAATGGAAAAGGAGGATGAAAAGGTCATCGAAGAAATTAGTCTTTAAAAATTACAATCCAGCAAATAGAAGCTAATAACTTCATGAGACATCAAGAAACAATAAAACAAAAACAACAAAAATAGAAAAAGTAGAAGAAATAAAAAATATATGATTAAGAATATTACTTGGAATATAGAACCAGGAGAGACAATATAAGAATTATTGGACTTCCTGAAAGCAATGATTATTTTAAAAGCCTAGATCATATTATAAGAAATTATCCTAGGACTTCCAGATTAAGATTTCTGCAGAGTAGAAGCAGGGTGCTTAACTTTCCTAATTGACTCATAGATGATACCTCAAAAGGACACAAAAACAAAATCCAGATGAATGAAAGGGACCCTACACAATAGGGCTCAGCATTGAAGGTACATGGGATTTGGGCATTTCCATGCTTTAAGGAGGTGAAATAGCTCCCAATAAAACATGAGCTGATCAACCCTCCCCTACCCCACTCCACCTGCAGTGCCAGTGCCAGCTCACAGGAGTTAGAGCAAGTGTGAAACATTCATTAAGTTCTTGGCAGCTAACTGGGACCACCAAAGGCTTATTCCTGAGAGCAACAAGACATAAGATGCCAAGAAGCTAAAGTATATGGACTTTGAGCATGGACCTTGGGCATAGACCTAGAGAGGTGGGGTGAAAGACAGTGGAACCAGCTCATTAAGACTTGTAAAGGAGGCTTGGGAAGAGGAGAAAGCATGGGGCAATATCAGGGGTCCTGGCAGACTGGGACCATGAAGAGGTTTGACCTTGAGAACAACTAGACTTGAGACACCAGGAACCTAAAAAGCCCAGATCTCGGGTGAGAAGATATATCTGAGAGGGGTGGCTCTGTGCTATGGCTTGTAAAGTAGCCTCAGGCAAAAACTGCTCCACAGCTCTATACACAGAGAGCTTTCCATCCTCACCAAGACTTCTGACTGAGAAGGAAAAACCAACATAATAATGGAAAACAATGCCCAAGAACTAGCCAAGAGAAAGAACAAGAGGAAATTGTTAATACTTGATAACTTTTACACAGAAAAAATCAAGACAACAGAGGAGGACAAACAAGTAAACACATCCAAACTCTCCAAAAAAATGAAAATTGGTTACAAGCTCTTGAAGAGTTTAAATCTGAGATAATGAGAAAGATGGAAGAGATTTGGCAAGAAAAGTGGGAAATATCTCAAAAGGAAATTAACAGTTTAAAAGACAGAAAATCACAATTGGAGAAAGATACCCAAAAATCAAATGAAATGATAAGCAAATTGGAGACCCAAATTAAACAGCAGGAAAACAAGATAGACCAAATTGAAAAGGAAAAGCAAAAGATCATAGCAGAAAACCAGTCTTTAAAGATGAGAATCAGTTAAGTAGAAGTTAAGTGATTTTGTAAGACAGCAATAACTAATAAAATGAAGTCAAAAGAAAGACAAAATAGGACACATTAAATATCTCATAGAGAGAATGACAGATCAAGAAAACAGGTCTAGAAGAGACAATTTGAGAATCACTGGTCTTCCTGAAAAATCAGAAATTATTGGAAATTTGGACACCATAATACAAGAAATTATCCAAGAAAACTGCCATGGTGTTCTTCAACAAGAGGGCAAAATAGACATTCAAAGGATCCATAGATTACCCTCTACACTAAACCCCCAAAAGTCAACCCCCAGGAATATAATTACAAACTTCAAGAGTCTCCAAGTTATGGAAAAAATATTACAAGAAGCCAGAAAGAGACAATTCAGATATCAAGGAACACCAATCAGGATTACACAGGATCTGGCAACCTCCACACTACAAGACCTCAAGGCATGGAATATGATATTCCAAAAGGCAAGAGAATTAGGTTGGGTAGGATCACCTACCCAACAAAACTGACTATATAGTTCCAGGGAAAGTATGGGGATTGAACAAGATAGAAGATTTCCAAGTATTTGGCACAGAAAAGATGAGGACTAAATGGAAAGTTTAATATACAACCACAAAAATCAAGAGAAACATGAAAATGTAAATAAGAAAGAAGGGAAAGAAAGAAAATTTTTATTTTTAAATGTGCGTCTTCCAGGGTTTCAATAAGATCAAATTATTTGTATTTTATATGGAGAAATATTATGTGTAATTCTCAAAAATTGTACTCACTATGATAGTAATTAGAAGAATTATTCATAGGAAGAGGTTGGAGTACTAAATAGTTGTATGAGAAAAAAGTGTAGGGGGGATAGAAGATGGCACCAAGAGAAACTTGAATGAATAAGAAAAATAGGATAATCTAAACCACACAAAGAGGGCATGGAAGGGGAGGGGATGAATACTATTATAAAAATGAGAGGAAGAGAGTGTTAATAGGAAATACTTAAACCTTACTCTCAGCTGAATTAATCCTGAGAGGAAAGAGTAGCTAGATGCATTTGGATATTGGTTTCTATCTTACTGTATGGAGAAAGTCAGAAGGGATAAACGAAAAGGGACAGGAGGTTGGGGAGTTCAAAATGGGAGGGGAGGAGAGGGAGGAGGGAATTCATTAGGCCTTAAAAATAATTAGAGGTGAACAAAAATGGTTGGGGTAGAAAGGGAAGTAAACTTAGGGAGGGGATGAGGGGGACTGATTTAAAACAAAAAACTGGTTTAAAAGGGAATAGCATTAGAGGAAGGGGCAGGACAAGGAGAGGACATCAAAATGTCTGGGAATACACAAACTCTGAATGTGAATGGGTTGAACTGGCCCATAAAACAGAAGCAAATAGCAGAGTGGATTAGAAACCAAAATCCTACCATATGTTGTCTACAAGAAACACACATGAGACATGCAGAAATACATAGAGTAAAAATAAAAGGCTAGAGCAAAATCTATTAGGCTTCAACTGAGAAAAAGAAGGCAGGAGTAGCAATCATGATTTCTGACAAAAGCCAAAGTAAAAATATATCTGGTTAAAAGACATAGGGAAGGTAATTACATCCTGATAAAAGACCGTATGTACAATAAAGAAATAGCAGTACTCAACATGTGTGCACCAAATGGTATAGCATCCAAATTTATAAAGGAGAAACTAGCAAAGCTCAAGGAGGAAATAGATAGTAAAACTATACTAGTGGGAGATCTAAATATTCCACTATCAGATCTAGATAAAATCAAACCAAAAAATAAATAAGAAAGAGATAAGAGGGATGAATGAAATCCTAGAAAAATTAGAGTTAATAAATATGTGGAGAAAAAAATGAGGACAAAAAGGAATACACTTCTTTTCAGCTGCACATGATACATTCAAAAAAGATTGGACATGTACTAGGGCATGGAGACGTGGCAAAAACGCAAAAGAACAGAAATAATAAATGTAACCTTTTCAGATCATAATGAAATAAAAATAATAAATAGTAAGGGCACATGAATAGGCAAATTAAAAATTAACTAGAAATTAAATAACATGACTCTCCAAAATCAGTTAGTTGAAGAACAAATAATAGAAACAATCAGTAATTTCATAGGAGAGAATGACAATGCAGAAGTGTATTCTTTCAAACCTTCAAACAACTAATCCCAATACTATACAGATTATTTGACATAATAAGCAAAGGAGTTCTACCAAACTCCTTTTATGACAAAAATATGGTAATGATTCCAAAGCCAGGTAGAACAAAAACAGAGAAAGAAAACTACAGACTAATTTCCTTTAATGAATATAGATTAAAAATAATATTAAACAGAATACTAAGGAAAAAGACTCCAGCAAGTGATAATGAGGGTTATTCATTATGATCAGGTGGGATTTATACCAGGAATGCAAGGATGGTTCAACATTAGGAAAACCATTCACATAATTGACAATATCAACACTCTAACAAACAAAAATTACATGATTATCTCAATAGATGCTGAAAAAGCCTTTGACAAAATACAACACCTGTTCCTATTGAAAGCACTTGAAAGTATAGGAATAGAAGGGCCTTTCCTAAAAACAATAAACAGTATATATCTAAAACCTTCAGCGTACATCATATGCAATGGGGATAAATTAGAAGCATTCCCAATAAGATCAGGAGTGAAACAATGATGCCCATTGTCACCTCTATTATTTAACATTGTACTAGAAATACTCACAATAACAATTAGAGAAGAAAAAGAAATTGAAGGTATTAAAACAGGCAGTGAGGAGACTAACCTATCATTCTTTGCAGATGATACAATGATCTACTTAAAAATCCTAGAGAATCAACTAAAAAGTTAGTGGAAATAATCAACAACTTTAGCAAAGTTGCAGGATACAAAATAAACACATATAAAAAAATCAGCATTTCTATATATTTCCAACACATTGCAGCAGCGTTATAGTGAGAAATTACATTTAAAATCACCCTAGACAATATAAAATAATTAGAAATCTATCTGCCAAGACAAACACAGAAATTATATGAAGACAACTATGAAACTCTTTCCACATAATTAAAATTAGATCTAAACAATTGGAAAAACATTGATTGGTCATGGGTAGGATGAGCTAACATAATAAAAATGACCATCCTAACCAAATTAAATTACTTATTCAGGGCCATACCTATCAAACTACCAAAAAACTTTTTTTACTGAATTAGAAAAAAACTATAGCAAAATTCATTTGGAAGAACAAAAGACCAAGACTATCAAGGGAAATGATGAAAAGAAATATGAAGGAAGGAGGCCTAGCACTACCAGATCTTAAAGTATACTATAAAGCAGCATTCATCAAAACTATGAGTCAGAAGGGAGGACCAGTGGAATAGACTTGGGGTAAGTGATCTCAGCAAGACAGTTTATGATAAACCGAAAAAGCCTAGCTTTGGGGACAAAAACACATTATTTGACAAAAACTGCTGGGAAAATTGGAAAACAATATGAGAGATATTGGGTCTAGATCAACATCTCACACCCTATACCAAGATAAATACCGAATGGGTGAATGGCTTGAATATAAAGAAGGAAACTATAAGTAAATTAGGTGAGTATAGAATAGTATACTTGTCAGATCTCTGGGAAAGGAAAGATTTTAAAACCAAGCTGGAGTTGGAAAAAATTACAAAATGTAAAATAAATAATTTTGATTACATTAAACTAAAAAGCTTATGTACAAACAAAACCAATGCAACCAAAATCAGAAGGGAAACAACAAATTGGGAAAAAATCTTTATACCAAAAAACTCTGACAGGGGTCTAATTACTCAAATATACAAGGAGTTTAATCAATTAAATAAAAAAACAAGCCTATTGATTAATGGGCAAGGGACATGAATAGGCAATTTTCAGATATAGAAATCAAAACTTTCAATAAGCACATGAAAAAGTGTTCTAAATCTCTTATAATTAGAAAAATGCAAATCAAAATAACTCTTAGGTACCACCTCACACCTAGCAGTTTAGCTAACATGACAACAAAGGAAAGTGGTGAATGTTGGAGGGGATGTGGGAAAATTGGGACATTAATGCATTGCTGGTGGAGTTGTGAATTGATCCAACCATTCTGGATGGCAATTTGGAACTATGCCCAAAGGGCTTTAAAAGACTATCTGCCTTTTGATTCAGCCATACCACTGCTTGGTTTATACCCTGAAGAGATAATAAGGAAAAAGACTTCTACAAAAAATATTTATAGCTGCACTCTTTGTGGTAGCAAAATATTGGAAAATGAGGGAATGTCCTTTGATTGGGGAATGGCTGAACAATTATGGTATCTGTTGGTGATGGAATACTATTGTTCTCAAAGAAATAATAAACTGCAAGAATTCCATGTGAACTGGAATGACCTCCAGGAATTGATGCAGAGTGAGAGGAGCACATCCTGGAGAACGTTGTATGCAGAAATTGATACACTGTGCTATAATCGAACATAATGAACTTCTCTACTAGCAGCAATGCAAGTATCCAGAGCAATGCTGATGGACTTATGAGAAAGAAAACTAGCCACATTCATAGGAAGAACTGTGGGAGTAGAAACAGAAAAAAAAGAGCTGCTTGAACACATGGGCAGACGGGGATATTATTGGTGATGTAGACCCTAAATGATAACTCTAGTCCAACTATCAATAATATGGAATTAGGTCTCAATCGTTTTATGTAACAACCCAGTGGAATTGCGCATTAGCTATGGGGAAGCGGGGGAAAGCGGGGGATTTGGGGGAGAGGGGGAAAACATGAAACATGTACCTATGGGAAAATATTCAAAATAAAAATAATAACATCTGCTGTTGCCCCTGGCTATGGCCTCTGGGATCATGTAGGATGAGTCTAATTGCTCTTCCATGGGGTAGCGCATCTGGGGCAGTTAAGTGGGACAGTGAATATCATTTTCATAGTCTTCAGTAGTATATAAACACAATTTATTATCATTAAATAAACGTGAGCTATTATTAAAAAAACGAAATTACCCTCAGAAAACTGCCCTGATATTATTGAACAAGAGGGTATAATAGAAATTGAAAGAATCCATAGATTATCTCCTACAATAAATCCCCAAATGACAACTCCCAGAAATGTTTTAGAAAAGTTGAAGATCTCTCAGACTATGGAGAAAATATCCCAAGAGGCCCAAAAGAAACAATTCAAATATCATGAAGCCACAGTCAGGATTACACAGTATATGGCAGCTTCTACACTGAAAGACCATAAGACTTGGAATATGATATTCCAGAAGGCAAGAGAATTGGGTTTACAACCAAGAATCACCTATTCATCAAAACTGACTATATTGTTTCAGGGGAAAGTATGGTCATTAATTCTTTTTTTTTATTTTTTATTGTTTAAGAAAAATTTTCCTTGATTACATGATCCATATTCCTTTCCTCCCCTCTTTCAACTCCCCTCCTATAGATAACGTGCAATTCCACTGAGTTTTAAATGTGTCATTGATCAAGACCTATTTCCATATTTTTGATATTTGCACAAGGGTAATTTTTTTAGAGTCAATATCCGCAATCACATCCCCATCTACCCATGTGATCAAGCGATTGTTTTTCTTCTGTGTTTCTGGTCCCACAGTTCTTTCTCTGAATGTGAATAGCATTCTTTCTCATAGGTCCCTCAGAAATGTCTTGGATCATTGCATTGCTGCTAATAGAGAAGTAAGTCCATTACATTCAATAGTACCACAGTGTATCTGTCTCTCTGTATAAAGTTCTCCTGCTTCTGCTCCTTTCACTCTGTGTCAATTCCTGGAGGTCATTTCAGTTCACATGGAATTCTTCCAGTTCATTATTCCTTCAAGCAAAATAGTATTCCATCACCAGCACATACCACAATATTTTTAGCCATTCCCCAATCAAAGGGCATCCCCTCATTTCCCCATTTTTTTCCACCACAAAGAGCGAGGCTATCAATATTTTTGTACAAGTCTTTTCATTATGAACTCTTTGGGGTATAAGCCTAGCAGTGGTATGGCTGGATCAAAGAACAGACATTCTTTTAAAGCCCTTAGGGTATAGTTCCTAATTGCCATCCAGGAAAATATGGTCATTTAACAAAAAAAAATTCCAAGCATTCCTGAAGGAAATACTAGACTGACAAAACATAAAACCTATTCCTATTGAAAACAGTGGAAACCATAGGAATAAATGGGCCTTTCCTGAAAACAATTAGTATCTATCTCAAACCATCAGCAAGTATTATTTGCAAAGGGTACAAGTTAGCAGTCAGCCTTTCTCCCTGAAGTCCCTAGCTGTCTACATACAAATATCAGATCAACTGTGCCAGTGGAACAATAGCCAAGGACTTTACTCTCCTAGTAGTGACCATAGCCAGGAGGATCTTTGTCCCTCACCACCACAGTCACTGGTGTGCACTCTCTCCCTACATCTCCCCTGAAGCCACAGTCTTGGACAGAGCAGTGTCTGGTTAGCATTCCTGGGCCCTGGAAACTTCCTCTGGTCAGCTGTCAACATATGAGCTGAGTGTGGGTAGTGTGGAAAATATATGTAAGGTAATGGGGTCACCAGGGATATTATAAATAAACTAAGTGGTTTGTGGGAAAACACTCTAGGATTTATGAGAGACAGGACCAGGGTGGAGAGACCAGAGTTTACTGGATTTCCACAGGAATGGCAGTTGATCTTAACTGTCACTCAGCTTCCACTAGGCCAGAGTATAGTAACAGGCTGATGAGGTAAAAGGGACTTCACAGCTTTAATTATGTTTTACTAAAAGGTGGGAAAGGATTTCTATACTTAAAATCTAAAGGATAAAACCACAGGGCAATGGGAGGACTTATTCTACTCTTATCTAAGTGATCTAAACTAACAGGGCCCAAGGAGCTGTAAATGGAGTCTCTGGGTGTCTGCCTCAGACCTGGATCCTGCAGGCTTGAGAAGAACAGGTAGGGCTTTTGTGGCTTTGGGATTCTCACTGCAATCCACTGATGATCTCTGGATGCCAGGAGCTAAAGTTGTCTCAGGTACCAGGTAGAGAGGGTTTTGCTTGAAGCACTGTCCACCAGAACTCAAACTTCACCTTCTTCCTTTGGCACTGTAGATCTTGTCTTTTTGCTAGATGCCACACCACACAGGATCCCAGGGGGAAAACAGGATGCAAGATGTCCTTTTACTCTGAGTGCTCCCAGGGCTAACCACAGTTTGTGTTAACCCCTAATGGAGTCCCACTCAGAGCCAAGTCACCTCTTCCTGCTCCTTCATTCCAACCTGGAATTCCCAGCTCCTTGCTGCTATGTACTTAATTCCTAATCACTAGCTAATCTAATCTTCCTCACAACAGTAGGAATCCCAGAGTCTAGGCTATATCCCACATAGCCACTCTCAATATAGTCTCATGACCTACTCTGCCATCTTCCAATAAACTTCATCCTTACCCTCTGATGAAGGAGTTGTGATGGAAAAGAAGGCTGGTCCTTGGAAAGCAGAATATGACTGTCAGCTACACCAATTCAAACTTTGATGACATTGGGCTTCAGTAATAATGGCAAGTGCTAGAATGTGGTGGGAAGTGCAAGTCTCAGTTAGACATTTCATTTAACTCTTAGCATATTAAAATTATTATCAAGAGAAACAGTTATTCACAGACTCTACCTGTTATGGAAGACATCAACTTAACTGATGTCTGAGACCCCTGCTTTTGCCAATGCGATGGGAATGATATCAAAAGGGGAAAGAAGAACATAATTGTCTTGTCTCACAACAGGAACTTCAAAGGCTTCAATAAATCCAACCTTGTGAACTATGTTTTTATGTCCTTCTAGGGAAATTCTTATAACTGTTGCCCCCCTCCACCTCAATCCTCAAATTCAATGCAGAGAGACAATTTCTGATGGGGCCAAATGGCAAGAACATCAATCTGGAACTGTATGAGTTTCCCTGAATGGAGTTTGACTTGGGTCAGGACACAATAGCAGGATGACAGTGGACATGCACCCTGACAGTCAGTTACTACAGCTCCTGGAACTCTGGGATATGTGAAATGGTCATGATCTTGGAGTTCTCCAGACTCTTCATCATCAAAGAAAAACAGTCACACCTCAGTTGCTGGCCTTTGTCATAAGTTCTAGGGCTACCTAGACATTTTTTTAAAAAAATCTACTGACCACAGCTAACAACACTGAAAATAAGAAAGTTAAGTCATTGAGGATTATGCTGATCTAATAATTCTGGCTAGTCCTGGCCCTATGCACTATTCAAAAGGAAATGACATCAAATAGCTGATTATTAAATGTGAAATCTATGAGGATTGCAGATTGGAGTACATGAACCTTGAACCCAAGCACTAGGGGAGGGCAGCCATCTTCAACAAGAGCTTAGCCAGAACTCATAAAAACAAAATGAGGAAACAGATATGTTGCCATTGATTTTTACTAAGCATACAGACTATAATAAGATTCACCATGGGAATAAAGTGACCCTCCAAGGACTGAAAGACCTTCCTTTTAATAAGCTCCTTAATTTCATCATCAAACACCCCAATGGGAATGAGGGAACCATCTTTCTCAAATACATCTTTAAAAAATGCAGATTGTATAGCAACGAAGGATCAGTACGCTGAACAGAATGAAGGAAATGAAGCAATAAATTTCTCCTGCCTGTAGTCACCTGCTCCATTTCCTCATATTTTGTCTCCCTTTCCAAGCTTTCCATCCACTCTTCATCCTACAGACAGCATCATTTAAAGAAGTTTAGTTCCATGCGTATTGTCAGAAATAATTGATCAAATGTAACCATAGCCTCCTTATTCCAAGATATCATGTTTTCAGACATGTGTTCCCCCTTTTTCCTAGGAGTGACATGGCACTGCTTGGTTTCATTAAGCATCCTCTTCATCCCCCTGATTTTTTATTTTTCAGTGTGATAGATTTACAATTATTTCATGTTATTGTATTTATTTTCTAGGTCAAGACTCCATCAAAGGAGACTTTTTCCCCTATCTGATCATTTCATCAGTGAATAGAAGGGTGTAAAAATACTTTCTTGTCGTTTTTCTTAAAGCAGTAATCAATAAAATTAAATTATTTGACTTTTTTTTAAATTAAAGGTCATAGCTTTTCTTCCTATTCAAAATCTCCCTAACAAGGTCTCTTCCAGATTAGCATATAAACTCCTTGGAGATGGGGACTATCTTAGTTTTACCTTTGTGTCCTGAGACCTAAGCATAATTATTAGCACTTAAGTTTTTAACAAATGTTTTCCATTCATTCATATCACAGTTGAGTTATGGTATATAAGGCAAAACTGTCATGTGATAGGATTTCTCCATTAATACTGGCAAAATTACAATGATATATTGATTGGAAAAATGCTGCATGTTATATTTTATCCATAAAACTGTTTTACCTAGAAGGCCATGGAACTATTCATGTAAATTGTCTCTGTGGCTAACAATGAAGTAACTGTATTCATGTAATGAAGAACAAATTGTTTTCTTTTGCCCCATCATTGTATTAATGGAGGTACAGTGGCCAGAACTAGAAAGATTAGATAGAGTTTTTTTCTTTATTCTGCCCTGATCAGACAATATCTATAGTACTATGCTTAATTCTGATTAATGTAATTAGAGAGAACATTGATAAAATAGAACACTTCCATGGTGGAGATGAACAAGATGATTAGAAAAATGGAAACCATAACTTTTGTTTATCGGTTCAAGAAATGAGGAATGTTTATCAGGAAGAGGAAGTATCTCAAGGGCATATGTATCTTCAAGAGTACAATGTAGAAATAAGAACCCAGAGAGTAATTCTTAAAGAAACAGGTGGATGTTCCATAAATAAAAATTTGTTTAATGTAAGGAAAAGTACCCTAATTTATAGCTGCCCAAAAGTTGGGCAGTATTGAAGGGGAAGGTGGATGATCACTTGCTGGTTATATGACAAAGTAGATTTCTATTCAGGCAAAAAATGGATTTTAATGATCTCTTAGGTCCTTTCCATTTCTCAGATTTTGGGAATCTTTTATTTATTAACATTAACTAATTACTTTAAAAATCTCTTTTAATATGTTTCATTTTTTTATTTTGTTTTAGCAGTAATTTATTCTTCTTCATCACTTTACTTTTTTATTTTTAAAACCCTTACCTTTTGTCTTTGAATCAATACTGTGTATCAGTTCTAAGGTAGAAGAGTGGTAAGGGCTAGGCAATGGGGTTAAGTGGTTTACCAGGGGTCACACAGCTAGGAATTGTCTGAGGTCAGATTTGAAACTAGGACCTCCCGTCTCTAGACCTGGCTCTCAATCCACTGAGCCATCCAGCTGCCCTCATCTTTATCACTTTAGATTAAACTTTTAGAGCTATTCTTCCTGTTACCCACCAGTGTAGAAATAAAAGAGAAAGAAGAAAATTCTGTTTCTTTAGTTTAGTTTAGAAACTGGAAAAAGACTGAGCAAAAGAGATGTTTGAGTAAATATTATTTGTATTGATACATCTACTTTTTCTTCCTGGAGATTCAGTTTATGAAGTATAAAATAGAGAGCTCTTATGTTTATTTAACATATAGAAAGTAAGGTTACTAGTTTTATTCAAAGACCAATAATCAGGGGGCAGCTGGGTGGCTCAGTGGATTGAAAGCCAGGCCTAGAGATGAGAGGTCCTAGGTTCAAATCTGGCCTCAGACACTTCCCAGCTGTGTGACCCCTGGTAAACCACTTAATCCCCATTGCCTACTCTTACCACTCCTCTGCCTTGGAATCAATACACAGTATTGATTCTAAGATGGAAGGTAAGGGTTGTTTTTTGTTTTTTTTTTTATTAAAGAGAAATGTTCATCTTATGGAGCTTTGTCAGAAGTCATGCATGGGAGGCATGGTGATGAGTGATTGGAGCTGAGGGCCATTGTAGCTATGGAGAGAGAGAGTTAGCCTGCCAGGGAGACTAGCGGCTAGAGAGAGAGAATGAGATAAGGAGAAGGAATGTTGAAGGCCAGCATGCCTGAGAAGGACTGAGGGGAAGATGATAGATGGTGCCAGAACAGGGACACCACCACAAGGCTTTGAGGGGCTATATCTCCAGGAAAGAGTTATTACTGCTATAGAATTGCATTACTCCAATGGATCTGTGATCTATCAATTTGGACACTTCCTAAAATGATACTGATCTCAGCCTGCCCATGTTTGCTCATTTTGTCATTACTTTTTGTGCCATTCCATGAATTTTCCATAGGGGAAGCATTAATTAATTATCCTGGAAGCTTTCCTTGCTTTCTCTTCCATGATGAGAATATAATGGGATATAAATTGATGCCTTTCTCTTGGGCTATAAGTCGATTCCTTTCTCTTGCTATGTGTCCTGCCCAGCTTCTTTTTCAACTATACATTTCTTTGGTGATTTCTTTTAGGTTTCTTTTTTCCTAAGGTTCATATTCTGCCTGGGCAACTTCAGGCGAGTCATTTCACTACTCAGTACCATAGGCAACTCCTCAAAACAACAAGTTTTAGAGAAGGGGCAAGCATGCATTAAAAGAGTGGGTTTCCCTACAACAAAGGAAATTTTAATGAATCCATTTTCAACTTGAATTCTTCAAGGGTCTTCTCTATGACAGTGAGGAATATCTTACCTAGACTTTAAATAGAAAAAAAGTATATTTTGATGGCAAGAGTTAAATGCGATATACATTATGGAAGGAAATATCAGGAATTAACTATTTATATATCAATTGACCAACCTTACTGTGAACTAGAAATATTTCCTTATTAAGGTATGAACCAAGTGAGTCCTAAGTAACATTATAAGCAGGTTGCTATATCCTATGGTCCAAATTCATCATCACATATGAAAAGGCATAGTAAAGGAACAATGTGTGAAAGAAGAAGGAGCTCTTGAGCTTTTAACATGGCAAGCCTTTGACAAACAGTCTCAAGATGTGTGCTTACTTCTTATCAAGTAGCTGTTCTCTAGGCAAGCAGCAGGGCCAGTGCTTATGCCATGAAAAGAAATAAGGGAGTTCTCAGAGTAGAAACAGTGTACTTGTCTTGCTAATCATGCAGAAAGCTCTTAGAATAGGCAGTTTTGAGACCAACTAGTCATTTTGTTTTCAAAAGCCTTCAGTAAAATGATGCATTATGCATAATACTTTCCACCGAAGTTACAGCACTGTCCATAGCCATTTACTGGCATAATGCCCTGCCTTTCTCTGTCTTAGTAGAAAAATAAAATAAAAAAAAAAAAAACACAACTCTAGTAAGGTGAAGATAACTTCACAAACACAGGAGTCCGTGGGAGCGACACGGCATCCAAAGGACACAGTAGACCACATAGCAAGCTTTTGTCTCTCTAAGTGGTCCAGGATCTCTATTATTCATACAGAGAATAAAAAGATTATTTTCTTCCTTGAATTTATAGCAAGGATTAACACAGGCTACTGAACTCAGAGGAGGCTGCCCCTTGGGCTCAAATGTTTTACCCTCAATGCTTACACAAGTTTTTTCTGTTTTGTTTTTTTGTTGTTTTTGTCTTTTGTTTTTCCTCGCTCCAAAGAATGCTTTATATAACAATTTGTGGCACTGTTTTACAATGCTGGGTACTTATTCATGTGAATGATTTTCAGTGAATATCAACCTTCCTTTCATACATTATTCCCCTTTTACCTTAGTGGCAGGAACACATTTTGAAGCTGATCAGTTACAAGCTAGGAGAAAAATATAAGGCTGGTTTATGGTATAACTTGAATTTTAAACTTGCCTTCAAATATGACATATATTATCATTGCTTGCCTCTAGTAAGTTGTATTCAAAAGACATGAATGAACTCCTTTACACTGTTAAAGATTGGCTGCAGTGAAGCATATTTTATATTTTTGTGCCAGAGAAACATTATTGAAGAGTAAATTGGGGATAGGAGGTTTGTCTTCTGTAATTGAGTACAACTGAGATTTCATGATCTTATTCAATACCCTGTGATCCTAAATTCTGAGAAATTTTCTGCTCTGTTGGGTATGGTTTATCCAGTCATTGTTTAGTTCCAGGGGGTCATTCATTCAATTGTGATTGATGCTAATTGATTGTGATGCCCATGGTAATATACATGGTACCCATGCTTGGGAGGCCTCTAAGTTACTCAACACAGATCCATTTTACTACCAGTTATGGGCTTTAGTAACTTCTCCATGAATTTCAAATCATTTTAAAGCTAAGAATTAATTAGCCTTTGTAATGCTCTCCAGAAGAAGTCTAGGAAAAGAAGTTCTCTCTCCACTTTACAATCAGATCATCTTTATTAAGAATTATTCATTAAACACTGCTAGAAATTATTTAGTGAAGTTACTGTTTTGTGAGACATATGAGTAATCACTGTTCAATATTTTACACCCAGTAAACACACACAGAATCACTATTCCTACAGAATGTTAAAGTGTGTAACAATAAAGAGAGCCAGCCTGTAACCAATGTTATGATAGAAGGGAGAAAGAGAAAGAGTCTTTGTAGGTGAGACTCTCTTCTAGCTCTCATCTGGGGGCTAAATATACACTGGGAGACTTCAAGGGGGTGTCACCCCCAAACTGGGTGACCTGGATAATCGTGCCACCCCACAGGAGTTGGAGACAAGGCTTCCCTATAAGATTAGGGATGTCCTACCCCAATCCAATTCTGAATGAGGGCAGGGTTCACACAAATCTCCCCTGAGGTCAGTCAACTTCATATCAAGTGGTCTGGCTTCAAGATGGAGGCACCCAGACTAAGCTGTGGTTCCCCTCTCCCTCGTTGTCTCTAAGGCACTCTGAAACACTATCTAACTAATGAATGGCTTTTCTTATTTGCAATTTAGGGCTTGGGAAAAGGGGTGAAAGGCAGAGGGATTTTGGAGTGCCCTCTTCTCTATTTCTATGGGGTCTGTCACTTGGGTGTGGGAACCTTTGGGGTTCCCACACCCAAGTTTCTTCTCCTGCCTCTTCTCCTTCTGTTTATATTTCTATCCTGTTCTATAATTATAAGTTTTGACTGAAAGGTGGTCTCTCAGCAAGGTTGGGTAATGGGGGAAAGAGACTAAGAGATCACTCCCAAAATGGAATCCAAAAACTTAGCTGACTCTATGACGAAGTGATGGAATCTTTGACCAGGGAATAAGGGTTTCAGTGTCCAAAGAAAGATCCTCAGGAAGTCCTCAGGACTGGATCTGAGCTGGGATGTCTTCCGCTGGAATCGCTTCTCCTTCCTCCTCTGGAGAATTACCCAGAATTCTCCCTGGTCTCAACCATCACCAACTGTCACCAAATGTCAGCCACTTATTCTCTGGCTCCTTTTGTCCCATCCCCCTGGCACAAATCCCATCCTTACAAGTGCATGTTCATTTCTCCAATATCATCTACTGTTTCTGTGACCAATGATATTTAGAGTCCTTGATGTGTGGAGCAAGAAGAATCATGAGCTACTAATAACCCTATTGTTGTTTGTCCTTCATTTTAGGAGTATGACATCACAAATGAGTGATGCCTTGGCTTGCCCATGATATGGATATAAGTGATACAGAGCTGTGCAATTCACCAGTCTCATTTTCTCTTCCAAGTCATCAAAGTCCTATGAAATAATTAAAGACAGGAAGACTCATGATGACGATTTGAGATGCAGTTGACCTCAGTGTCTTTGATGCCTGACCAAGCTCCTCACACTCTGCAGTGCCTGCTTCTGCTACGTTCTTAGTCATTGGAACTTATTGTTCCTATCTGTTAATTTTATGGGAAAGTCTTCACATGCTTGGCGGTATACATCTCCCTAACTTGCAGACAGGTTTACAGACTATTAGCTACCCTCAACTTGGTTTAGCCTGTGAGTTGAGATAGCTTATCCAGGTGTAGCTGTTGAGCATACTATAGTTTCTTGGAGTAAGAGTTCGATTGACAGGTATATACCAAATTTGGGTGAGCAACCCTGAAAAAATCCCAGCAAGCCCTCTCACCAGAGGTGCTAGTCATCACTAAACACTCCATACACTCCAAATGAGGGAGTTAGCCCCATCCTACTCAAGCTGACCTGGAAGCATATTGTACCTTATAAAAGCAGAGATAAGCTCAGGCTATCTGGACTGGAATTTACTAATTTGGGGCTTATTCTGTAAATGTGAGTGTATTGTAAGGAAGAAAGAACAGGTGAAAACTCTGTGTAGCACAGGAATAAAAGTCTAAAGAATCTTGGCACTTTCCCCATATGTATCTGTTCCATTGCATTGTCTGTGCTCCTGGGGCATATCTCATGCATTGGGCTGTATTGATAATTTTGAAGACACCATACACATTCAAAGACTGGTCAGTGATGATACTATGTCAGGTCAGAGGGAAGTAAGTTCCTGTCCACATTTTCTGAGCTCTTCCCTAATGTTTCATGCATGCAAGGGTTCACAATACTCTAGCCCTTAGAATTTCTCTAGGAACCTACTATGTGTACCTTAGCCTCAGTCTACTAATGTTATTTTGGCAGTTTGTAGCAATTATATTCTCCAAGTATTTATTTTTAATCTTTAAATATCTAATCCTTTTTCTCTCTATGAATCAATGCTCATTCCTTATGTACTATTATCCAAATATTTATCTTTTAAAGTTAATACCTTTTTTTTATGTGGATGTAATACTTTAAGTTCTTCAAAGTGTTTTACAAAACATTTGAGGCTCAAGATCTCCCTATGAGGAAGATGTTGTAAATATTACTATTTTATTTTATATATGGATAATGGAGCTGATCCTTTGGTGGCTTGCCCATGGTTATACAAATAGTAAAGGTTGGAAACTAAGGCCTCCTGACTCCAAGTCCAGCACCATATTCATGGTGCTCTCATATATTCAATGACTTTTACACATTGTCATATGGTATCCAGGGATGCCTACAGATATTGACTCCAATGGATGATTAGCTTCTTTAGCAGTCTTCACCTCTTAAACCAAATTCAATACCATTATTAAGTTTCTTTCCTAAGATGATCAAGGAAAAGGTGAAAGAAACCATATGTTTTAAAAATATTCATATCAGTTATGCCACTATTTGTAAAGATAAAGAATTAGATACTAAAGGGATGTGCCTCAAATGGGGAATGGCTAAAGAACTTGTGATATATGATTGTAATGGAATATACTATTGTGCCAAAAGAAATAACAAACAAAATGAGCACAAAAAACATAAATTTGGAAAACTTATAAGAAGTGATGCAAAATTAAGTGAGAAGGGCTTCTGGGTTAAGATGGCGGCAGAGTAAAAAGCAGCTGCTTGACCTCTCCTAACCCATGCATATAGGACTCCTCAAGAAAACATAAAAACAAATACAGATGAACGAAGGGCCCCACAACAGGGCGCAGCATTGAAGGAATGTGGAATCAGAGCATTTCCATGCTATAAAGGGGTGAAACAGTTCTCACTAGAGCGTGAGCCGAGCAACCCCCTCTCCCTGCCCCCCACACCACCTACAGTGCCAAAGCCAGTGCAAAAGAATTAGAGCAAGTTTGGGGCACCCATTAAGACCCCAAGAGGCTAAAGAATGTGCGAACTTTGAACACAGACACTGAGTGCAGGTAAGGCCATGGATACTGAGCTCTGGCAAGGACATGGATCCTGAGTGCAGGTGTGGACCTTGGGTGGGGACCCAGTGCAGAGGAGTGCATGACTGTGGAAGCAGTTCCCTGAGACTGTTAAAGTAGCTTCAGGCAGAAGGACAAGCAAGGGGACCAACAGGAGGCTTGACCCTGAGAACAACTAGACCTGAAACCTCAGGAGCCTAAAGAGCACAGACAGACCCTGGGCATGAGGATAAAGCTGAAAAGGTGCTGGGCAAAAAATGGCAAGCCAGACACAGGAACCCCAGAATAAAAAGATCAAGAAGAAATCTTTAACACTCAACAAGTTTTAGACAAAAAAAATCCAGACAACAGAGCAAACAGCAGAGGAGAACAAATAACTAACCATATCCAAACCATCCAAAATAATGAAAACTGGTCACAAGCTCTTGAAGAGTTCAAATCTGAGATTAGGAGAAAGATGGAAGAGATCTGGCAAGAAAATAGCAGCTTAAAAGGCAGAATTTTGCAATTAGGAAGTGAGGCAAGTAAATTGAAGACCAGAAATGAATAGATTGAAAAGGAAAACCACTCTCTAAAGGTTAGAATTGGGCAATTTGAAAAAGATGTCACCAAATCAAAAGAATTAATAAGCAAATTAGAGACCAAAATCAAACAGCTAGAAAACAGGATAGACCAAATCCAAATCAAAAAGGGAAATCAAAAGAATATAGCAGAAAACCAGTCTCTAAAGACAAGAATTGGGCAAGTAGAAGCCAATGATCTCTCAAGACAAAAAAAAAAAAAAGCAAAATCAAAAGACTGATAAAATAGAAGGAAACATGAAATATCTCACCAAGAAATTGACAGGTCAAGAAAACAGGTCTAGAAGAGATAATCTGAAAATCAATGGTCTTCCTGAAAAAGCAGAAATTAATAGAAATTTGGACTCCATACTAAAAGAAATTATTCAGCAAAATTGCCCTGAAGTTCTACAACACGAGGGCAATATAGACATTGAAAGGATCCATAGACCACCCTCTAGACTATACCCTGAAAAGACAACCCCAGGAATATAATAGCCAAATTCAAGAGCTTCCAAGTAAAAGAAAAAATTTACAAGAAGCCAGAAAGAGACAATTCAGATATCAAGGAGCACCAATCAGGATCACATGGGATCTGGCAGCCTCCACACTCAAAGACCGCAAAGCTTGGAATACGATATTTAGAAAGGCAAGAGAACTGGGCCTTCAGCCACGGATCAACTACCCATCAAAACTGACTATATATTTCCAGGGGAAAGTATGGGCATTCAACAAAATTGAAGATTTCCAAGTTTTTGCACAAAAGAAATCAGGACTAAATTGAAATTCTGATATCCAACCACAAAAACCAAGAGAAACATGAAAAGGTAAATAAGAAACAGAAGGGAAAGAAAGAAAACTCTTGTTTTTTAAATTTGACTCTTTAAGGGCTTCAATAAGATCTAATTATTTGTATTCCTGTATGGAGAAATGTTATATATAATTCTCTGTAGAGAACTCTATTCACTATTATATTATTCACTATTATAGTAATTAGAAGAATTTTTCATAGGGAGAGGTTGGAATACTAAATGGTCTAAGATGATATGGGGGGGTGGGAAAAAGGGGGTGAGTAGTAGAGGACACCAAGAGAAACTTGAATGAATAAGAAAAATAGGATACTCTATTACACACAAAGAGACCATGGGAAGGGGAGGGGATGAATACTATTATAAGAAGGAGAGGAAGAGAACATTAAGAGGTAATATTTAAACATTACTCTCATTGGAACTAACCCTGAGAGTGAAGAGTAGCTATATCCATTGGGATATAAAACTCTATCTAATCCTCAAGTCAGAAGGGATAAACCAAGGGGAGCAGGGGAGTAGGAAGGTCAAAAAAGGGAGGGGAGGAGAAAGCAGAGGGAATTCATTAGGCCTTAAAAATGAAAAGAGGGGAATAATAAGGGAGGGAGTAGAAAGAGAAGAAATCAAGGGAGAGGACAAGGCTTACTGGTTCGAAAGGAAATAGTGTAAGAAGAAAAGGTGGAACTAGGAGAGGATACCAAAATGTTGGCGAATATTCAACTGATAATAATAACTTTGAATGTGAATGGGATAAACTCACCCATAAAACAGAAGCAAATAACAGAGTAGATTAGAAACCAAAACCTACCATATGTTGTCTACAAGAAACACATATGAGGCAGGTGAACATACACAGGTTTAAGGTAAAGGGCTTGAGCAAAATCCTTTGGGCTTCAAATGAGAAAAAGAAGGCAGGAGTGGCTATTATGATTTTTGACAAAGCCAAAGTAAAAATAAATATGATTAAAAAAGACAGGGAAGGCAATTACATCTTGAGAAAAGGCAGTATAGACAATGAGGAAATAACACTGCTCAATATGTATGCACCAAATGGAATAGCATCCAAATTCATAAAGGAGAAACTGGCAGAGCTCAAGAAGGAAATAGATAGTAAAACCATACTAGTGGGAGATCTAAATATTCCTCTTTCAGATCTAGATAAATCAAAACAAAAAATAAATAAGAAAGAGATAGAAGAGGTGAATGAAATCCTAGAAAAATTAGATTTATTAGATATGTGGAGAAAAATAAATAGAGACAAAAAGGAATACACCTTTTCAGCTGCACATGGTACATTCACAAAGATTGACCATGTAATAGGGCATAGAAACATTGCAAACAAATGCAAAAGAACAGAAATAATAAATGTAACCTTCTCAGATCATAATGCAATAAAAATAATAATTAGTAAAGGCTCCTGGACAGGCAAATCAAAAACCAATTGGAAATTAAATAATATGATTCTCCAAAACCAGCTAGTCAAAGAAGAAATCATGGAAACAATCAACAATTTGATTGAAGAGAATGACAATGATGAGATATTCTACCTAACTCTGTGGGATGCAGCCAAGGCAGTACTCAAGGTGAAATTAAAATCCTTGAGTGTATATTTTAACAAATTAGGGAGGGCAGAGATTAATGAATTGGGTATACAAGTTAAAAAACTAGAAAGCAAGCCAATTAAAAATCCCCAGATGAAAACTAAATTAGAAATACTAAAAATCAAGGGACAAATTAATAGAATTGAAAGTAAAAGAACTATTGAAATAATAAATAAGACTAGAAGCTGGTATTTAAAAAAAAAACAGATAAAATAGACAAAGTAATCTAATAAAAAATGGAAAGAAGAAAACCAAATTAACAATATCAAAGATGAAAAGGAGACCTCACCTCCAATGAAGAAGAAATAAAGGCAATCATTAAAAACTATTTTGCGGTTCCGGGTTAAGATGGCGGCAGAGTAAGAAGCAGCTCTTAACCTCTCCTGACCGAAACACACAAAACTCCTCAAGGGGACATAAAAACAAGTCCAGACAAACGGAGGAACCCCATAACAAGGCACAGCGTGGAAGGTACGTGGAATCGGGGCATTTCCATGCTATAAAGGGGTGAAACAGCTCTCACTAAATCGCGGGCTGAGCAACCATCCCACCCCCACCCCCTCCACACACGACACCTATAGCACCGAAGCCAGCTAAAAAGAAATAGAGCAAGATTGGGGTACCCATCAAGTCATTGGCAGCTCCGGGGCCTGTTCCTGAGAGCAGTAAGATTTAGGACCCCAAAAAACTAAAGAAAACACACAAATCTGAGAGCGGGAGCAGGGCTCAGAGAGCTGACACAGGGCGCAGAATGCGGGCTCAGACCTCAGGTGTGGGCAGAGGCGTGGGTGGAGGCAGACACAGCAACAAGCTAAAGCTCTGAAACCCTGAGTGGGGAACCAGTGCAGACGGGTATACTACTGTGGAAGCAGTGCCCTGAGAATTGTAAAGAAACCTCCGGCAGAGGATCAAGCAAGGGGGTACACCAATGGGGCTTGACCTTGGAAAAAACCAGAACTCAGACCTCAGGGGCCAAAAGACCGTGGACAGACCCTGAGCGCAAGGATAAACCTGAGAAGCTGCTGGGCTAAAGATGGCTACCCAGTCTCAGGAAGTTCAGAAGAGAAAGATTAACAACAAGAAAAAGAAGTCTTTAACACTCGACAACTTTAACACAGAGAAAATCCAGACAACCGAGCAAACAGAGGAGGAGAACAAACAAGCATCCAGACCCTCCTCAAATAAGGAAAACTCCTCACAAGCTATGGAAGAGTTCAAAACTGAGAATTTGAGGAAAATGGAAGGGATCTGGCAAGAAAATAACTGTTTAAAAGGTAGAATCTTGCAATTGGAAAGTGAGGCTCAGAAACCAAATGAACTGATAAGCAAATTGAACACCAGAAATGACCAGATTGAAAAGTAATACCAGAAGATTATGGCCGAAAACCAGAAGATTATAGCTGAAAATCAGAAGATTACAGCCGAAAACCAGAAGATTACAGCCGAAAACCAAAAGATCATAGCCGAAAACCAAAAGATTATAGCCGAAAACCAATCCCTAAAGGCTAGAATTGAGCAATTAGAAGCTAATGATCTCTCAAGACAACAAGAACAAATGAAACAAAGTCAAAAGACTGAAAAAATAGGAGGAAACATGAAAAATCTCAATGAGAGAGTGACAGACAAAGAAAACCAGTCTAGAAGAGACAATTTGAGAATAATTGGTCTTCTGGGAAAACCAGAAATTAATAGAAACCTGGACTCCATACTAACAGAAATAATTCAGCAAAATTGCCCTGAAGTCCTACAACAAGAGGGCAATATAGACATTGAAAGGATTCATAAAACACCTGCGACATTCGATCCAGATAAGAAAACGCCCAGAAATATAATTGCCAAATTCAAGAGTTTCCAAGCAAAAGAAAAAATCTTACAAGAAGCCAGAAAGAGACAATTCAAATATCATGGAGCACCAATCAGGATCACACAGGATCTGGCAGCCTCCACACTAAAAGTTTGCAAGGCTTAGAATACAATATTCAGAAAGGCAAGAGAGCTGGGCCTGCAACCACGGATCAACTTCCCATCAAAATTGACTATATATTTCCAGGGGAAAGTATGGGCATTCAACAAATTGAAGAATTCCAGGTATTTCCACAGAAAAGACCAGGGCTAAATGGGAAGTTTCATATCCAACCACAAAAATTGAGGGAAACATGAAAAGGTAAATAAGATACAGAGGGGAAAGAAAGAAAATTTATAATTTTTAAATTTGCCTTTTTAAGGGCCTCAGTGAGATCTAATTATCTGTATTCCTATGTAGAGAAATGTTATGTATAATTCTCTGTAGTGAACTCTATTCACTATTATAATATTCACTATTATAGTAATCAGAAGAATAATTCACAGGGTGAGGGTGGGGAAATAAATAATCTAAGATGACATGGGGGATAGGAAAGAGGGGGTGAATAGCAGGGGACACCAAGAGAAATTTGAGTGAATAAGAAAAAATAGGATATTCTATTACACACAAAGAGGGCATGGGAAGGAGAGGGGACAAATACTATTATAAGAAGGAGAGGAAGAGAGCATTAAGAGGTAATAATCAAACCTTACTCTCAGTGTAATCAACCCTGAGAGGGAAGAGTAGCTATATTAGCCATTGGGATAAAAAACTCTTATCTAACCCTTCTAAGAAAGTTAGAAGGGATAAACCAAGGGGAGCAGGGGAGTGGGAAGGTCAAAAAAAGGGAGGGGAGAAGAAGGGGGAGGGAATTCATAAGGCCTTTAAAAACAAAAAGAGGGGGAAAAATAAGGGAGGGGGTAGAAAGGGAAGTTAATCAAGGGAGGGGATAAGGGATAG
>NC_058132.1:358008993-358057441 GCF_016433145.1 Gracilinanus agilis
GGGGGGTGGGGGGGGGGGTTGAAGGGGAAAGGAGGAGCATGAATCATGTAACCATGTTAAAAATGAATATTAATAAATGTAAAAAAAATAAATAAAAAAAAAATTTAAAAATAAAATAAAATAAAATAAAATTAAGTGAGAAGAATCCAGAGAATATTGTACAACAGTAATAATTATTACAATATATGATGATCAACTGTAAATGACTTAACTATTCTTAACAAGCCAAGGATCCAGGATACCTTTATAGGACTCATGATGAAAAAACATATCTACTACCATAGAAGAAACAGATGGAATCCCAAAGCAAACTGAAACATATCATTCTTCACTTTATTTCTTCCATGAATTTTTTTCTAGTGTAAACAATATGTGTCTTTTTTCAAGATAACAGAGAAATATGTATTATATAATATTTGTAAATACTTACATGTATTACTTGCCTTCTTGGATAAGGGAGAAGTGTGGAAAGGAGGGAAAGAACATGGATTGAAAAATGTCACAAAACAAATATTAAAATTATCTCAATATGCAATCAAAATTAAAAATTAAAAAATTTTAAAATAGCACAAACTTCTTCTGAAGCTATTTCATCTGTTTATGCATTAATTCTAAACACAGTTTAGACACAGATATTTAAATTGGACCAACCATTTTTTAATCAAGTAAACTTATAAATCGTAGGAATGATGGGCTTATCATAAAAGAGAACAATGAAATTAATATATCTAGCAGGATGCTGAAAGAAGAATAGTAATTAAAGTTGCACATTATATGGGAGCAATCTTTTCTTTTCCAATTTTCTGGAGGTGGCATCCTGCAGATTAGATTGCAGTACCTTTCTGAATGATGAGAACGTGGGAACTTGGCAGGGAAAATCCAAAATTTTGTGAAAGTAAGCAAATTTGCCCAAGGTCACCCAACAAGTCAAAGGTAAAGTAGGTAATTAAACATAGTGAAAAGAAATTAATGTTTCATTTGTGAAGGTTTATTTTGTTTTCCTTTGAGTGCCTTTGTATTGGAATGGAGAATTGAATACAGTTCACAGATAATCAAAGAGATTCTATGATGTCAACGTATATTTTAGTTAAATGGAGAATAGGATTTCTGCCTATACCTAGATCTCATTCAGTGGTTGCACATCTGGCTTTTGTATTTCTGATGTAAATTTTTCCTCTTTATCTTCATTAAAATTAAATCATAACTCCCATCCTCTCTGAAAAAAGATTATAAATTTGACTTCTTCACCTTTTCAGGGCACTTATGGGGCTTAGAATGTCTTCCTCTAAAAAGAACATACTTAACAAGAATGGAATAACAACATACTCTTTCTAGAAGATATAAAGTAACAATTCTAATAAGGAGGGGAAAGACAACTGGTCTTAAAAGACATATGTAGATGCAACTAATTAGAAAATTTAGGTTTGAAAAAACACATAAGCACACGTTAGAAACAAAGCAGGAAATGGAGGCATGCTCTGGAGATGTCAAAGCTTTGTAAGAACAGAGCCAAGAAAACTCAGGAGCAGAAAATGATTTGAAGCTAGCAAGGAAAACTAATTACAAATAATGAAAGTCTGTTTCATTTCTTTTCTTTTTTCTTTTTCTTTTTTCGTTATATTGAGGGAAAGAAAAGGATCGAGAAAAAGAAAATACTACTACTCAGGATGGATAGTAGAATGAAAACAAACAACAAGTAGCTTTTCTGAATACTCAATTTGCTTTTATTTAAATTGCTTTTTTTGTAGTTTTGTTTTTATTTTATTTTGTTTTCCTAAAAAAAGAGTGATTGGGCAGACTGCAACAAAATGGATTATATAGAGTCGATAACCAGAAAAAAATGATGAGATAGGAGAACAACACTAAGTTGCCTTGATATATTCAAACAACCACACTGAGAAGATCTCCATTCTTAGGTACTAAAAGAACTGGAAAACACAATTATTAGGTTGTTGCCAATGATTTTTTTGAAAGATTATGTAAAAATGGAGGAATTATATTTGGATAAAAGCAAATACTGTTCCAAATATTTTTAAAACTTACCTGCCATCTTAGAATTAATACTAAGTATTGGTTCCAAGGCAAAAGAATGGTAAGGGGTAGGCAATGAGGGCAAAGTGACTTTCCCAAAGTCATACTGCTAGGAACTGCATGAGGCCGGATTGAACTTATGACCTCCCATCTCCAGGTCTGGCTGTCTATCTATTGAGCAACTTAGTTGGTCCCAAAAAAATTTTTAAGGAAAAAATGGAATCATGAGCCTATAAATCAATAAGCTTGTTTTGTATTCCTATAAAAATATCTTCTATGATTTAGATATAGTTTTGCAACAAATGTACTAAAATATAGAGTAAATATCTCAGAAAGAAAGCAGGGCACAAGGAATCGTCATGGCTTTAGGAATAGCTCAGGCCAGACTACTACTGTCATTGCTACTCCTCCTCCTTCTTTTGCTCTTACATTGTATTCTACTCATAAAACTACTATTCCTCCTACTTTTTCTCTTTCTCCTTCTTCTCTTCCTCCCCCTCTGCCTACTACAACACCACTACCACTACCATGATTATTACTGTGACTACAACTAATACTACTGATGATGATGATAATAATAATGCCTGACACAGCACTATCAATAAATATGATTGCTAAATTGGTAGAGCAGGTACATGCCACAGAGGAAGTTTGATAACATTTTTGTTAAGCATTTAGAAAATTCTCTGATTCTATTACTACTGAAAAGATGGATAAGGAGCAGCTGGGTAGCTCAGTGGATTGAGAGCCAGGTTTAGAGATGGGAGGTCTTGGGTTCAAATTTGGCCTTAGACACTTCCTTCCTGTGTGACCCTGGGCAAATCACTTAACCCCCATTGCCTAGCCCTTACCACTCTTTTCCCTTAGAACCAATACACAGTACTGACTCCAAGACGGAAGGTAAAGATTTAAAAAAAAAAAAGAAAAGATGCATAGATGTGGGCTAGACAATAGAATAATTAAATGAATTCAGAAGTGGTTCTATAACTGAATTCAAAGATTATTTATTAATATCTCATTGTCCACTGAAAAGGAAGGAATCCTATGGAAGAATTTGCCGTAAGCTGTTGGGATTTTTTTCAGGCTTTTCAAAAGCTTAGGAAAAAACATAGATAATATGCTTACCAAATCTGCAAAAAGCTATGAGGCATATTGCACCATATAGGCTAAGATGATCTTGACCTCTCAACTATGGGAAAAATCTAATAAAATAAAATGTCATAGGAATAAGTGTAAGCCTTAGATTTATTCAACTCTAAGTCTTATAGTTATTCCTGTGGCATTTCATTTATTCAATGAAGACATGCACAGTAGTTCATCTGAAAAAAAAATGTTTGGGAGTGAAGTGGGGTCCTAGTGGGATGCAAGCTTAATATGAGCATCTTCTCTGTTTATCAATTAATTTTATGATTTTTTTTAAAGTTTTTTAAGTTTGTTTATTTAATTAATTAATTTAGAATATTTGCCATGGTTATATGATTCATGTTCTTTCCCTCCCCTCCTCCCAACCCCCCTCTTGTAGCCAAAGAGCAATTCTTTTTGGGTTTTACATGTGTCATTATCAATTAACTTTTAAATTGACAGAATAATATGGAATTTTAACATTTAATTATAAACATCAAGATGACAGCTTAGCAGAAGCTAAATCCCAACCAATCAAAACAAAGTGCTTCTGGGGGCAGCTGGGTAGCTCAGTGAATTGAGAGTCAGGCATAGAGATGGGAGGTCCTAGGTTCAAATCTGGCCTCAGACACTTCCCAGCTGTGTGACCCTGGGCAAGTGACTTGACCCACATTGCCCATCCTTATCACTCTTCCACCTAGGAGCCAATGAACAGAAGTTAAGGGTTTAAAAAAAAGTGCTTCAAAAAATACAGAAATTCCAACACAACAAAAAAGACATAGGACTCTCCTATTCAATTCATTTTGAATGGTATGCAAATAAAGTTGAATTTTCTGGTATAAGAGAAAGAAGGAAAGTCCTAAGACTCCTCCCCCACCTACTGTGCTGAGACCTACTGTAAGACTTGGGTTGATAGTGGTTTCTCGGGGAGTGGGCTGCAACCCAACAAAGTACCTTGATATCACCACATGAGGCTCAGGGCTCTGACCACAGCTGGTAGGGAAGTGGCTGGCAGAAAGAAGCAGAGGGGAAAGCTATCTGGGTACTACTCTTAGCCTCCATACATTCACCTTTAGTCACTGCTGGCAGCTAGGGAAGTTTTGGCCTCAGGGCTGATTAGCTCAACAGGTTAACTCAACTGGTCTGATGCAGTATACTAAAAGACCAGAAAAGCCCCTTCAGGGCAGAAAAATTCAAACTCACAAAGCCAGAAAACAACCAGAGGAGCAAGTGTATAGCCCACAAAGGGGAAGGGGAGAAAAAAAAGAGTAAACAACAGAAGAAAAAAAGAGGAAATTATGATTGAAGCTTCAATTAAGAGAAAGAACAAAGAGTAAATATAATAGAGGGGGACCAAGGAATATCAAGGAAAACCTCAAAAACTCTAGCAAATTAGACTCAGGCTCTGGAAGAGCTCTAAAAAGAATAAAAACAATAAAGCAGGTTTAAAAAATGGGAAAAGAACTTAAAAAGCAAAATAGGTCATTTAGAAACAGAGGCACATGAACTAAAACAAGAAAATCATGTCTTCAAAGGCAGAATTGACAAGCTCAAAATGAGGCAAAAAAATTAAAAGATGAAAAGAATGATTTATAAAGAATAAAAGATTAAAAGGAAAAGGAAGATCAAAAAGGTATGGATAAAATGCAGTCTTTAAAAATGAGAATTGAACAATTAGAAACTAATGACTTCAAAATGCATCAAAAATCTACAAAACAAAGTCAAAACAATGAAAAAATAGAAGAAAATCTGAAATACCTTATCAAAAATCCTGGGAAATAGGTCCAGGAGAAACAATTTAAGAATTATTATACTTCCCAAAGGACATGACCAAAAGAAAAAATAGCTTAGACGTCATACTCCAGAAAATTATCCAAGAAAATTGCTCTGATATCCTTGAACAAGAAGGTAAAATAGAGATTGAAAGAATCCACAGATCACCTTCTGCATTAAATCCCCAAATGACAATTCTCAGGTATAGCCAAGTTCAAGAGCTACCAGATCAAGGAGAAAATAATACAAACATCTAGAAAGAAACAATTCAGGTTTCATGGATACTCAGTCAGGATCACACAGAACCTGGCAGCCTCCACACTAAAGGACCAGAAGACTTGGAATATGATATTCTGGAGGGAAGAGAACTGGGCCTAGAACCAAGAAGCAACTACACAGCAAAACTGATTATACCCTTGCAGATGAAAGTATGGTCATTTAATACAAATAGAAGACTTCCAAGCATTCCTGAAGAAAAGACCGATTTGAACAGAAAATTTGAGGCCCAAGGGCAAAATCCAAGAGAAGTATGAAGAGGTAAATAAGAAATAGGAAAAATTTAAGTGCTTCAGTCCTATATAGAAAGATGTTATCTGTACCTTTTTGTTATCATTGTCTTAGTAGTTAAAATGGGACAAAATATATCACATGAAGAAGTATAGGGAGGTGTGCATGTGTGTGTGTGGGACCAATATAAGGGAAAGGAGGAAGAGGTTGATTAGAGGCAATACTTAAATCATATTCTCATTAGAATTGGCTCAGAGAGAGAAGAACAGCCATATTCATTAAGGTATAGGATTGTATCTTACTCTGTAGAAAGGTAGAAGGGGAAAAAGAAATGAGAAATGAGGTGGTAGGGAGGAGAGAGATACAAAGGATGGAGAGATTGGGGAGGGGGGCCACCAAAAACCCTATAGTAAAAGGAGAATAAGAAAGGAAGTGGTGGGAAGGAGACTAATGTGAGGGAAGAGAAAGGGGAGAGACTGACTAAAAGTGAAACACTAGAGGAAAGGGTAATAAGGAAAAGAAAAAGGTTAGGATTAAGGGAGGAAGTCAAAATGGAGGGGGATACACAGAACATAATCATAACTATGAATGTTAATAATCTAAATCAGAGGTCTGCAACCTTTTTAGCCGTGAGAGCCATAAACACCACATTTTTTAAAATGTAATTTCGTGAGAGCCATACAATATGTTTAACATCGAATACAAGTAAATATGTGCATTTTATGTAAGAACAACACTTTTAAAGTACAATAAGTCTCGGAACTATTTTAATAACATTATTATGTGCTAACCAATGATGAATAAAGTACATTAATGTGACTTCTGGTGCTACATGGTTTTGCTGATTATTAATCAAAATTATTTTGATTATTAATCAAAAAACAAGACTTAATAGGGCACTATAGTACTGATATAACTGCACACATACATATAAAACTCCTTTACACTAAGAAAATTGCTGAAATAAAGAGAGAAAAATTCAGGGAAGAATACTTTTTCCTCTCCCTCTCTCAAGTCAGGCAACAGGAGAAGAAAAAGCTGCCGGCCTGCTAGTTAAGCCATTTGGGTACATAAATTAAGTAGGAGATCAGGAGATTACAGAAAATAACATGACTTGTGTGCAGGCATTAGTAAGTAGTCAGGGAGGAGGGTACCTTTTCATGGAAAACTGGCCAACACACGTCACACACATTTCCTGGTACAGGTGTTTATCAGTACTGTCTACTCAATCATTCTATATCAAATGAAACAACTACTGGGGAGAAATGCTTCTCACTAATGAAGCATATGTAAAGATGTAATCTGACTATAGCTCCCCTTTAAGAACAGGTAGAAAAGTTAAAAGCAATAACAATCCCACAAATAGGGAATGCAGACCCCATGAATGCACTGAGATAAAGCCATGTAAATCAGAGGCAGGGGGTAGAGAATGTAGATAAAAGTGATCAATCACTATACAGAACTCCAAGATGTCAGTAACAGGTGCAGAAAGAGTAAAACAAGGGCAGAAGGAGGAACACACAGCACATGTACCAAGCCAAACTAAAGACCAGGATTCATCTCGCAAGGCAATATCAATGAGGAAGCCTTCTATCTTAGAAGATAGTTGCGGTTCTGAAAGGATCATGTGACATATCACGTGACACACGACGTCATGTGTAAACTGTTAGTTACTGTGCCATGGTTGACTTCATGGCTCCTGCAGAAAGAGCCATTTCTGGCTCTCAAAGGAGCCAGATATGGCTTGAGAGCCATACATTGCCAACCCCTAGTCTAAATTCACACATAAAATGGAAGAGGAAAGCAGAATGGATCAAAAAAACAGAATCCCAACATATGTTGTCTATAAGAAACAAACAAGAGACAAGTAGACACACACAGGGTAAAGGTAAGAGACTGGAGCAAAATCTATTGAGCAGCAACTAAGACAAAGAAGACAGAAGCAGCAATCATGATCTCAGACAAAGTTAAAGTAAAAATAGATTTGATTAAAAGAGACAAGGAAAGAAACTACATTTTGATAAAAGGCAATATAAATAATGAAGAAATATCATTATTCAACATATTATACACCAAAGGGTAAAGGTCCAAGATTTTTAAAGGAGAAATTGAAGAAGTTTAAGGAGACAATAAATAGTAAAACCATACCAGTGGGGGACCTTATATTTCCCCTATGAGAACTAGATAAATAAAATAAAAAATAAATGAATAAGAAATAAGTAAGAGAAGGTATGAAATGTTAGAAAAATTAGAGCTAGTAGATGTTTGGAGAAAACTGAATAGAGATAAAAGGGAATATGTCTTCTTTTCTGTAGCACATGGTTCACATGAAAAGATTGACCATGTCCTAGGGCATAAAAACATAGCAAACAAATGCAGAAAAGCAGACATAATAAATACAATTTTCTCATTTCATAATGTGATAAAAAGCATAATTATTAAAGGTTCATGGAGGGGCAAATTTAAAATCAATAGGAAATTAATAGTCTAATTCTCCAAAACTGGTGGCTCAAAGAACAAATCAAAAAACAATTATTGACTTCATTTAAGAGCATGACAATGAGGAGACAATATATCAAAATTTATGGAATACAGCCAAAGTAGTACTCAGGGGGAAATTTATGTCCCTGAATGTCTATATTAACAAAATAGAGAGGATGGAGAGTAATGAATTAGGCATGCAAATTAAAAACCTAGAAAAAGAACAAATTTCAAAAACTCAGATAAAAGTCAAATGTGAAATCATAAAAAACCAATGGAAAATTAATAAAATTGAAAATGAAAGAACTATTGAAGTAATAAAGAGACTAGCAGCTGGTTCTTTCATAAAAAATAAAATAGATTAAGTATTGGTTTATTAAATTAAAAAAGAAAAGAATCAAATTAACAGTATCAAAAATGAAAAGAGTAATATCACCTCCAAGGAGGATGGAAATTAAGGCAATTATTAAGAGCTATTTTGCCTAACTATATGATAAGAAATATGACAATCTAAGGGAAATGAATAAGTATTTACAAAAATATAACTTTCCCAGATTAAAAAAGAGGGAATAGAATACTTTAAAAATCCCATATCATAAATAGAAATTGAAAAAGTCATTAAGGAACTTTCTAAGTAAAAATCTCCAGGGCCAGATGGAGTCACAAGTGAATTCTATCAAACATTTGAAGAACAACTAATCCCAATATTATACAAACTATTTGACAAAATAAGCAAAGAATGAGTCTTACCAAATTCTTTTTATGACACAAATACAGTTCTTATTCCCAAGGCAGGAAGACCAAAAACAGAGAAAGAAAAATATAAACCAATCTCCCTAATGAACATAGATGCAAAAATGTTAAATATAATACTAGCAAAGAGGCTACAGCAAATTATCACAAGGATTATTCACTATGACTAGTTAGGATTTATTCCATGAATGTAGGATTTGTTTAACATTAGGAAAATCATCTGCATAATTGACCATATCAACAATAAAACTAACAAAAATCAAATGATAATCTCAATAGATTGCAAAAAAAAATGCCATTCAAAAAATACAATATCCATTCCTATTGAAAACACTAGAATGTATAGTAATAGAAGGACCTTTCCTCAAAAGAATTAGAAGTATTTATTTAAAACAGTCAACATGTATCATCTGTAATGGGGACAAGTTAGTACCTTCTCAATAAGATCAGGAGTGAAGTAGGGATACCCTATCACCTCTATTATTTAATATTGTACTAGAAAAGCTAGAAGTAGCAATTAGAGAAGGTAATGAAATTGAAGGGATTAAAGTAGACAGTGAGGAAACTAAACTATATCTCTTTGTAGGCAATATGGTGATATATGTAAAGAAACCTAGAAAATGTACTAAAAACCTAATGGAAATAATTAACAACGTTAGCAAAGTTGCAGGGGACAAAATAAACCCACATAAATTTTGAGCATTTCTATTTATTTCCAACAAAACCCAGCAGTAAGTGTTAGAAAGAGAAATTCCATTAAAATCACTCTGGAGAGTACAAAATATTTGGAAATCTAGAGACAAGACAAACACAGGAATTATATGAACATAACTATAAAACACTTTTCATACAATTAAAATTATATTTAAAAAATTGGCAAAATATTAATTGCCCATGGGTAGGATGAGCTAATATAATAAAAATGGCAATCCTACCTAAATTAATTTACTTATTAAGTGCCACACCTATGTAAGAATTAATTAGTTAATTAGATTAATTTAATAATAGGTTTTGCTTAGAAGAAGGGTTTCCAGCTTACAGAAAGAGTTTAAGAGGTAGAGAGAAGAATATTCAGGGGGTTCTTTAAGAAGAATTCCCAGAAACCCCAAGTAAAGGACCATTGGTAAATGGATCACTCTCTGGAGCTTACTCATTGGGAGTAGGTGTCAAGGGAGTTGGTTCTTATCAATCTTGGAAGATTTTGGTGGTACATAACTTTGGAAAACCTCTTTATATCTGAGAAGATTGTGAGAGTAATTCAATTGAATAGAGTGAGTGGCTGAGGCTGTTCCCTGGAACACCACAGGAAGCAGCAGAGAGTAGCATCTGTGAGAACTGACAGGCAACTGTATCTGTGAAGCTGAGTAGACATAGAGAGCTACATTCAAGAAGGAGTTTAAGGATAATTATAAATTTACATATTACTAGAAGGAGAGATAGATAGATTTGGGTTGTAGATAGACAGTAAGAGTAGTTTAAGGAGGCTTGTTTCAGGCAAGAAGAAATCCCTTGTGGCACAGTTGGGTTTGGGGAATATATTTAAAAATTTTAGATTTAGGGTAATATATCTCCTATCAATTTCTATTTTCTTATCCTGATACTCCTCATAGTTCTTAATGAATAGGTTTTGTAGGAATCTATCTCCAGCCAGTTTCATCTACAGCCAGAACCAGTTAAGCCCTAACAGCTTAAGAGGAATCTATACCACCCAATCAATACCAACTGACAATTAACTGGCCATAATCAATACCAAGATCAAATATAATCATAACACCTATCAAACTACCAAAATATTTTTTTTACAGAATTAGAAAAAATTATTATAAAGTAGTTCATTTGGAAGGACAAAAGATCAAGAATATCAAGGAAACTAATAAAAAAATGTAAAGAATGGAGGCCTTGTGTTACCAGATCTAAAATTATATTATACACTAGTGATCATCAAAACAGTATGGTACTGGCTAAGAGTGTAATGCAGAGTTGCAGCAGGAGCTTTTCGCTTTTGCAAATTCAACTGTACAGCCCTGGCAATTAGGAGTTTTAGAATGTTCACAAGAAACAGTTGGAGCCTGATTCTATAAATAGTCCTGCAGCTCCAACTGAAGGGCTTTTGGGTTTTTGGCTTCTGCCTTGGCCTGTGATTACTGTCTTTGGGGGATTTGGACCTAGCCTGATTTCTCTGGACCTCTCCCTGATCTCTCTATTTACATCCCTCCTGTTTTCCCGAATTTCCCCATTGGGCCCTGGGAGGAAGGGTGGTTTTGGTGGTTGGACATTGTGGGTTTAGCTTCTGTAGGCAAGTAGGACATCCTTAAATCAAGCCACCCCCTTATTTAGTGATCTGATAAATACTTTACTTCAGGACTGTGAAACTTTCCTGACCGGGAGAGCCGACTTCTCTCAGTCTGACTCCCTTCTCTGTGACCCTTCCCCCAGCACCAGTTTTCTCCCTAGCAGCAGTTATAAAACCCTGAAACCCTCTCTCCCTCAACTTATTCCTGCTATCAATAAATCCCCTTTGTAACCTATACAAAGCCTCTGGTGAATCATTGTATTGAATATTAAGGCAAAAGGTGAAGTGGGAAGAAAGTACTTTCCTTTATTTCTTGAGGAAAATCTAGGCATCCATCTTGGGCAGGAAGTACCCAGTCGAGACTTACTGCAGACATTCAGTTTCACTTCCTCCTACAGGGACTTTAGAAATTAACAAGAGAAAACCCTCCATCTAAACATTTCTGGCGAACCCAATTTCTCTTGTATCATAGAGATACCTTCCCTGCCTGAAGAACTCAGCCTATTTCCTCATAATACCTCTGTGTCTAGCCTCACTGACTAGCCTGTTTGAGCAGCCCTTCCTATATACTCCCATTCATTCCCTACCTTCTTATATACAACCCATTCATCCCCACACTCAGCTATCCCCTTCATTCCTCCTCCTATCACCTATCACCTTATCCCTTCTCACTACCAAGATTGCCTACTTCTTTATAACAAGAGATAGAATGGTGGATCAAAGGAATAGAATAGGAGTAAATGACCTCAGTGAGCTAGTGTTTGAAAAACCCAAAGATACCAGCTTTTGGGACAAGAACTCACTCTTTGACAAAAACTGCTGGGAAAATTGGAAAACAGTTTGCAAAAAATCAGGTTTAGATAAACATCTTACACTCAATATGAAGATAAATTTTAAAAGGGCAAATGACTTAAATTTAAAGAGTGAAATCATACATAAATTGGGTAAACATTGAATAGCATACCAGTCAGATCTATGGGAAAGGAAGGATTTTAAGACCAAATAAAAGATAGAGAGCACTGCAAAATATAAAATGAATAATTTTGATTATATTAAATTAAAAGGGTTTTGGACAAACAAAATCAATGCAACCAAAATTTGAAGGTAAGCAACAAGCTGGGGGGAAATTTTTATAACAAAACTCTCTGAGAAAGGTCTAATTCCCAAATATATAAAGAACAAAGTCAAATTCATGAAAAATCAATCCATTCCCCAACTGACAAATGGTCAAGGGACATGAGTAGGCAGTTTCCATATGAAGAAATCAAAACTATTACTAATCACATGCAAAAGTGTTCTAAATCTCTCATATTTAGAGAAATGCAAGTCAAAACAACTCTTAGGTACCACCTCACACCTAGCAGATTGGCCAGTCTGAAAGTAAAGGAAAATAATAAATGTTGGAGGGGATGTGGCTAAATTGTGACACTAATACATTGCTGGTGGAGTTGTGAACTGATCCAATGATTGTGAAAAAATCCAACTGTAAGGCAATTTGGAATTATACCCAAAGGGCTTTAGAAGACTGCCTACCCTTTGATACAGCTATACCCCTAGTGGGTTTGTATCCCATAGAGATAAAAAATGTTTGTACAAAAATATTTATAGCTACATATTTTGTGGTGGCAAAAAATTGGAAATGAGGGAGTTTTCATCTATTGGGGAATGGCTGAAGAAATTGTGGTATCTGATGGTGATGGAATAAAATTGTGCTGAAAGTAATTATTAACTGGAGGAATTCCATGTGAACTGCAAGAACCTTCATGAACTGCTGCAGAGTGAAATGAGCAGAACCAGATGAACACTGTACACTGAAACTGAAACATTGTGGCACAGTCAAATGTAATAAATTTTCCTACTATTAGCAATTCAATAATCCAGGGCAATCCTGAGGGAATTATGAGAAAGAAAGAATGCTATCTATATCCAGAGAAAGAATTGTAAGAGTAGAAATACAGAAGAAAAGCATATGACATCATGTGGTTCTCTGGGTATATGATTGGGGATTTTTGTTCTAAAATATTACTCTATTACAATACAAATAATTTGGAAATTGATTTTGAGTAATAATACATGTATAACCCATTGGAATTGCTTGTCATCTCTGGGAGGAGGGAGGGAACAGGGGAGGGAGAGAACATGAATCAGGGAGAGAACATGAATCATGTAACCATGGAGAAATATTATTAATCAATCAACCAATTAATTTTAAAAAATAAAATTTTAAATTTTAATGATATATATTAGATACTGTATATATGAGCCAATTAAAAACATTGGAGGTTTTTAATCTCTATATGAAAAAATATAAAAGAACACATAAAAGCAATCTTCAAGATTTTAAAGCCTGTCATTTGGAAGAGGGATTAACCTTGTTCTCTTCATCTCAGGAAGCAAAACTAGGCCTAATGGGGGGTTGGGGTTGCAAAGAGGTAAATTTAGACTTGTCATAAGGAAAATATCCCTCAAGAGACAATCCATTCCCTTTCATAGCTGGATAACCACTTGGGTATGCTATAGAGGAGATTTTTTGTCATGTAGGTGTTGAAAATTTAAAATAGTTCTCAAAACCTTTTCAGCTCAGGCATCCTGTGATTTGTTTTATCTAAAAGTTAGGGTAAAATAGGAATGTAAATATTGATGGCTCATATTTTTATAAGGAAAGTTGTAGGCAGTATATAATAACATAAAGCTAAAAGTATGGGGTCTTTGAAGTACAGAGATAAAGGAATTTTTTTTTTATTTCTACTCCACCTAAGCCTGCAAAATAACACAAAAGTTTTGAAGTACAGAGTGCTGGCAACATACTAATAGATATTTAAGCATCGTTTTTTTCTTTTTTAAAATGTCTACAAAGACTCAAAAAGTGTTAGATTTTTAATAAAAATAGAACTAAGATGGATCTTTATTTTTATTAATTGGATGCTTTATTATTTACAGTAATAATGGCAATGCCAAGCTGGTTCTCTTAACTGAAAGAGTGAGTCCACTTAACCAAGGGGTATGATTCCACTTAACATCTTCTCCTGGCTTGCCAGGCTTACTTCAAGTCCCACATAAAATCCTGTATCTTACAGAAAGTCTTTGCTGATGCCCCTTAATATGTATCCCCTTGGATTCACTGAAGTTCCTGAGTTTTTGCTTGGTGTTCCTTGGTCCTCCTCTGTCCCATTTTTTCTTTGTTCATTACCTGAATAGAAGTTGTTGATTAGAATGTCTTTTTTCTTTTTCTGTTTTTTATTCATATTTTTTCCTTCTTTCTCCCTCCTTATTGGCTATATTCTTGCTCCCTTGTTTATTTGATGAATCTGTGAGTTTGGGTTTTCATAACCTAGAGGGGCTTCTTCTCTGCTTTGCTGATTAACTGGATTAGGCTGATCGAGCTGACTAGTTGTATTAATGTGAGCTGCCAGCAGAGGCTGAAGATGAATGTAAATATGAGGAGGCTGAAGGTGGTTTCCCTTGTCCTCTCTCCTTTCTGCCAGTTGCCTAGTTAGAACCCTGAGCTTCATGTAGTGGTACCAAAGTACTCTGTTGTGGTTGCAGCCTTTGTCCTGGGATCTCAGTCAGCTGAATTCTTACCATGGATCTCAGTGCAGTAAGTGGGGGGAAAGTGTTGAATATTGAGCTTTTCTGCCCCTGAAGGCCTCTTCTCTCCACTGCTGATAGACTGGATTAAGCCATTTGATTGATCTGCAGAGTTGAGTGTGACTTAAGGCCAAAACATCCAGAGGCAGAGGCCCAAGATGGTAGAGCCATGAAGATACTGCCGTTCTCCTCCAACTGTCTCCCTGCCAACTGTGGTCAGAACCCTGAGCTTTGGTAGCTGTGGTAGCAAGGCACTGCCCCCAGGATAGAGTCCTTGCCCTGAGATCCCACTGACCAACTGAATCTCAGCACAGTAGCTGGGGGAGAGACCTTGGGACTTCTTTCTTTTCCTTAAACCTGATAAGTTAAACTTCTCTGCATATTTTTAAGTTGAATTGAGCAGGAGGGTCTCCCAGCTCTGTCCTGTTGTTGTATTTGTTTTTCTGACCCCCTCAAAAGGCTTCGATTTTTATTAGTGTGGAAGGCTTTTCACAGAGGAATCACTTTTGCTACTTCTAAGCTGCCATCTTAACTCACTCTGCCTCCCAGGGTTGTCTTTTAGATTTTTTCACTGGTCTTTTTCTTTCATTCAGTATATATTTATTAGGTAAATATAGCATATGGGCATTTCAGAGACAGAATGATGTCATAGGTTTGCCCTGATCACATAGAAAGGAAAATAAGACTTACTATTATGAATAAAATGGATATAGATGGATATATCCAAAAGTATTAATATTTTATTTGAAGTCATGTTGGTAAATTCAAGACCACACACCTGCTAGGATCTAATTCAAATCACCCACCATACCTTCTGCCCACCTGGCTGTCTTGTACCAAAACAGAGAATCCCAATCAACTCCTCTCTATTTAAGCTATGCTTTACATTGGCTCATGTCACCATGTAAGAAAGGAAACCCCTGTTAATTCATGGGAAATGTAGTTTCAAAGCCCCCTAATTATCCACAGGAAGTTGATGTCATATATCTAAATATTTAAGGCTCAAATGAACACAGATTTCTAATATCACATTACTCCCTGAATAACAGCAAGAGACTCATCTCCTCAAATGCTCTTGTAAACATAACTAACTTTTAAATTACAGAAATTTGGGGATAAAAGAAAAGAGGACAAAACAATGAACCAATGATTGTTAGCCACACTGACAAAAAACAATTAGGGGCTGTACCCTTTGGCATAAGAATGCACATTCAAAACAAATGCATTCAGCTCCCCATAGTTCAATCACCTGCACCCCAAAGTTCAATTTGGATCTTCATGATCCAGAGAAGGCTTTTCAGGCATCTTTATGGTGCTTTCTCCAAACAGGTTCATTGTCTGGATTCTGGGGAGATGGCGGATTTCTTATCCTAAAATTACTCTCAATAAATTTAAACTTTACACTATAGATAATAAAACATACATTCCCTTCTGAGGAGAATTATACATTCCCCCCTGAAATTACTCCTAAAAGACTTAAAATTTTAGATTATAGATTATGACACAAACATTTTGATTATAAAACTTACACATACCCCTGAGGAGAATCACTAACATATTCTCCCCTGAAGAAGGTACCTCAGGTCAGCTAAGGATGCATGGTTGAGTCATGGGTTGTATGAAATCAATTGGCAAAAGAAAAAAATAATAAAATCCAAATAAAAGAAAAAAATTGACTTCTGAATGAAATGTAAAATGTCAAAATCTTATGTGCAAAAATGTAAGGAAAAATAAACTTATAACAGGTCCTCTTTTAAGAAATTGCTCAAAAGAATTGAGCAAAGTGGCCAAAAATAGCACAAGAGCAGGTCTGAGGCTCTGGAGAGGATCTGAAGGTATATTAGAGTTGTGTGGCTCGGTAGGCTGTCTGATAAATTGAGAGTCCAAATTTCAAACTTCTGGTTGCCATTACTGTTACAAATAAAATGGATATATGTGGATATATCCAAAAGTATTAATATTTTATTTAAAGTCATGTTGGTAAATTCAAGAAGACTATGAGCCTGCTAAGATCTAATTCAAATCACCCGCCATACCTTCTGTCCCCCTGGCTGCCTCGTACCAAAAAGAGCGTCCCAATCAAGTCCTCTCTATTTAAGCTACGCTTTACATTGGCTCATGTCACCATGTAAAACAGGAAACCCATTGAATCATGGGAAATGTAATTTCAAAGTCCCCTAAATGTCCACAGGAAGTTGATGTCATATATCTAAATATTTAAGGCTCAAATGAACCGCAAATTTCCAATATCACAATATAGAACAAGAATATATCTGGAAAGTATCACATGATGGGCATAAACTAAATACCACTGTAGTGCTGATCTGACGAGACAGAGAGAAATAACTTCCACCTAGGATGATCAAGGAAGACTTCATGAAAAAGGCATTTTTGATATGGACCTTGAAGAAAAGTTAAGTAATTTATAGACGGATATGTTGGAAATAACATTCCAAGAAAAGAAAACTGTAAAAGGGGACAGAAAGTTAACATAAAATTAAGTAACCTCTCATAGAATCATACCTAACAAGTAAAAAAATAGACTTCAGGCATTGTACAGTATCCTCCCTCCATTTTGCACAGGAAAAGAAAATACATTGAATCTTAGAGAAGCAGGATAACTTATCTTAAATCACACAGCAAAATAGTGGAGGAGATGGAGCTATTTAGAATCCAGATAACAAGAACAAGCAAGAACAAAGCATTACAATAATAGCTAATACTTCATATAATGCTTTAAGATTCACAAAGCATTTTTCAAACTTTAACTTATCTTGTACTTATAAAATTTCTGCAAAGAAGGTGCTATTATTAGCCTCAATTTGATAAATGAGGAAACTGAAGCATACAGAGGTGAAGTCACTTTGTGAGGGTCATACACTTATAAAGCATTTTTTGAATGTCAAGTCTTCCTGACTTTATGTCTAGTGTTCTACTCACTGCATCACCTAACAGTATATTTAATATATGATAAATAGTTATTTGGCTGTTCACAGGACACTTATTTTGACAAGTCACTTGCTCACTTGATAAGCAACATGACATAATGGATAAAGTTTTGGAATCAGAGTTAGGAAAATGAAGTTTCAAATACTAATTCTGAAATTTACTAGGTATGCTATCATAAGTAATTTACTTAACCTCTTAGAGTTTTAAAAAGGAATTCTTTATTCCTTTTTTTAATTTAATGGGAAAGTTGGAGATCCTCTTACCATAGAGATGTGTAGGGATTAACCAGCCCATAGTGACAGGAAGTAAGAACCAGAGAGCCCCCTGCTGGATGATCATCAGTTGGAGGCTATCAGTTCCTGACAATTAGGAGAATGAGTTGCTGATAGTTGGCAAGTGAGTTGTGGACACTTAGGTTTGGAAGTTGTGGGGAAATTGGCTACTGGATATGAGTTGGTCATTGAAAGTTGGTTGCTGGTAATGTGAGTTGGCATTTAGTTGCTGGAATATAAAGACTGGCTTAAGCTTACCAAGAGGGCTTTTGGCTTTAGCCTTTAAAGGGTTTTTTGCCTCTGGGATCTCTAGAAAGCAAGAGGTCTGTCTCTGAGCCAAGGATCTGTTGTCAATTGGCTACTGACAGTTGGGTGGCTATAGAAAACTGATTGAAGGAGTGACTGAGTTGTAGCTGTCTATAATTTTAGGAAATTAGATAGTTAATGAATCATTTATAGATAGTGTAGGTTAGATAGGCCTGGTATTTACCAGGAAAGAAGAAGCTATTCTCAGAAGACAGTTAGAGGCAGTTATAAGGAATTTTAGGTAGTATTGTGTAATTACCTCCTTGCATTAAATTAGGAATTTATATATATACATATATATTTATAGGGTATAAGATTAGTAATATCTCTTGCCTCTTTTCTATCTTTCACTCCTTTACTATATTCTTTTACTATCTCTATTTTAATTAAACTAAATTCTTAATTGTTAAAAGCTGCTAGAAGTTTACATTTTTTTAACCTCTGGCTTAAAGGGATAATATTAATTTACAACTTTACTATATTCTCATTAAAACTTAAATTATTTTGTCAAAACCTCTTCTTACAGAGTCTTAGTTTCCTACTTTGCAAAATGGAAATAGGATATCTATAGTTTCTATTGTGAAGTTCAAGAGAGATAATGCATATGGAATATTTTGAAAACTTTGAAGCTCTTTATAAATATAAACTATTATATTCAGACAAAAGAAGGATCACATTCTGGCTTTGAAGTCAGAAGATCAGAGTTCAAGCTTTCGATACATAAGTAACTGTAAGACTGTGTGTGTATGTGTATATATGTACACATACATACATGTGCATATTTGTATATAAATGTATTCATATAAATATCTATTCATGTAAATATGTACATATAAATTTATACGCATGCATGTACCTCTCCTCTTCTGTCTTAGAATCTATATTAAGCATCTATTCTAAGACAAGAGCAGTAAAAGTTAGGCATTTGGAGAGAATTCTTTATTCCTTTTTTAAGTTAATGGGAAACTTGTTCTGGTTCATAAAGCTAGGAAGTATTTGAGGTCAGAATTTAAAAAAAAACAAACCTTACCTTCCCTCTTAGAATCAATAATGTGTAATAGTTCTAAAGCAGAAGAGTGACAAAGGTTAGGCAATGGGGATTCAGTAACTTATCCAGGATCACACAGCTAAAAGTGTCTGAGTTCAGATTTGAATCAAGGTCCTCCTATTTCTAGGCATGAATTTTAATCCAATTAGCCACCTAACCTGTCCTGTTAAAACCAGACCCAGATCCTCCCCATTCCAGGCCTGACATTCTGTCAAGTTAGCTGCCCCAAGATGATAATTTGAAGAAAAAGTGATGTCACATTTTGCTAAACTTTTTTATTTCTAGATATACCAATGAAATAATAGATTAAGTCTGTAACCTGTGGCAGCTAGCTAGCAGAGTGAATAGAATACCAAGTCTAGTATCAGGAGGTATTGTGTTCAAATATGACCTCAGATACTTCCTAGCTGTGTAACCTGTGGCAAGTCAATTAACCCTAATTGCCTAGTCCATATTTTCCTTCTGTCTTGGAATTGATACTATGAGAGAAGATAAGCATTAGATAAAAAGAAAGAAGCAAGTCTTTATCCTCATATTATTAGAACTAATTGACTAAATAAAATGGCACTTACTTAAGTGATTCTGTATATGTATATAGTCAAGTCATGTGTCCTACATTCAAGGCTTTGATTTCAGTATGTATAAATGATGGGGATTGAATCAGATGTCTTCTAATAGACCTTCTATCTCCAGTTCTAAAAACCTGTGACCCAACAAAGAAGCAGACTGAAAATGTAGTTTCTTTCTGAATCTAATTTGAACTTTGGTCAACATGTCCCAACATGATAATAATTGCATCAACTTCAAAAAAACAGAAGCTTAATCATTTTATCCACATATGCAGTTGTCCACCAAAAATTAATCATAAAAGGACAATAAACTGATAATAATGAATTTTCATGTCACTATTGAAAAAAGAGGATAAGAATAAGATAAAAAAGAGAAACAGACAGATGGATAGACAGAGAAAGAGAAAGAGAGAAAGGAGAGAGAAATTGGGAAAGAGAGACAGACAGAAAAAGAGAGGAATAGAGACCAACAGAGAGAGAAGACAGAACAAAGCTGTGTACAGAACTAGAATAAAATAATGTCATAGAAGCAAAGAGAAGAGTTTAATAATGTGATAAAATTGTCAGATGGTGCAGAAAAGTAAGGAAAATGAAAACATTGAAGACCATTGTATTTGGTGTTTATAATTGCCCTGAGTCACTACTATATTTCAGGCATTTATATCTCACTCAGACATTGTGTTAACCTAAATGGTTTCTCAATATCTATTTCTCCCTAATTTAATTTACTTCATACACCACTTCTAGAGAAATTTTACTAAGGAATAGTTTTGTTCATTTTACTCTCCTTATAAACTCTTGTAGTTTTTCTATTTTCTACCGTATAAAGTCCAAATTCAATAATATGGAATTCAAGGCCCAGAAAAATCTGGCTTCATTCTGCCCTTGCAGATTTTTCTCATACTACTTCTTTAAATAGTTCATGATACTGCCAAATTAAATGACTTGCCATTTCTCAAATTTTGTTCGCCCTTTTCCACCTCCATGCAGTTAACCATGACATGCTTTATGTCTGGAATAGCCTTCCTTATTCCTTTTCCATCTTTTGAAATAATGTCTATCTTTGAAACCTATGATGACCAATTTATGGCACATTTGCCAGAGCATACCGAAGGGGACTACTTCCTTCCCCCTCTCCACACATGCCTGAAGACATTTCTCACATGACTCACTCCTCTGCCCAACAGCCCAATGAGAAAAATTCCTCTCTCCCGAGTCTGAGGTAAGGCAGGGGGTTTGCATACTGTATGAGTGTTGCTGTTTGGGTACTCTCTAAAGTCTACAAAAGGTTTGTCGTCAGTGCTTAAACCATTATCAGCAAAGCAAGTCTCCACGACAACCACAAGAGCCCCATGATGAAAATGCTATCCATAGCCAAAGGAGGAACTGTCAGAGTCTGAGTACTGAACAAAGCTTGCCGTCTTCCACTCTATTTCCTTCATGAGATTTCTGTTCTTTATGTGATATGTCTTCTGTCATGACATGAGTGATATTAAAATGTGTATTATATGAAAGTACAGGTGTAATTTATATCAGATATTCTTGGGGAAAAGAGGGAGAGGAGAGAGGGAGAAAATCTGAATTTTAAAATATAAAAAAATACTTTCAGAATTGTTGTACCTTTAACTGGAAAAAATGGAGAAAATACAGTGGAAAATACAATGGAGAGTGGTCCATGACTTTCTATTCAGAAATGATTGTGTACTCATTGTAGCTTCTGAGACTGAGATGCAACAGAAAATGGATCAATTCTCTGCCACTTGTGCTAATTTTAGCATGACAGTTAACACCAAGAAAAAGAGGTTCTTCACTAGTCAGCATCATAACATCTATCCATGGAACCATCAGTTGTTACAGAAAATGGGTAAATTTTGAATAAACTAAATAAGTTCACTTACCTTGCCTGTATACTTTCCAGAGATGTACATGTAAAAGATGAGGTTGATGAATGTATTGTCAGAGCTAGTTCACTGTTTGTGCGGTTCCAAAGAAATAGGGGGAGAGAAGAGATATTCAGCTGCCTACCAAACAGAAGGTCTACAAAGTCATTGTGTAGCTCATTTTTGTATGCTTATGGAACCTAGACAGTATATCAGTGCCACACCAGGAAACTTAATTGCTTCCATTTGAATCATCTTAGGAAAAATGATCACTTGGAGAAAAATAAGAAACTAGACACTGAGATCCTTACTCAAATCAAATGGCCAAGCATTCAGGCTCTACTGAAGAAAGGGCAACTCCTATGGGCTGGATGCATTGTTCACATAATGAACACATATTTGTCTAAAAGATTATTTACACAGAACTTACCCAATGAAAGTACTCACAGGAAGATCAGAAGTGATACAAGGACCCTTTAAAGGTCTCTCTGTAAAACTTTAGTATCTTTGAGACATGGGAGCACTAGCATATTGAAGTATGCAACTGATTAAATAACAAATTAAAGTGGGGTAAAGTGAAGTGCCAAAATGTTAGAGGTAAAATTGGGGAATGGAGTGTCAACTATGTGAGTAAAATGACTAAAGGGAACTGGAAAGGGTAAATGAATAAATACAGGTAACAACACTTAACTATGGATGGCTGAGTTAACAGAAAATTGAATAACAACCAGTGAAAACAGCTTGAATACACAGTAGGTTCATGTGTCAACCTAGGTATCTGGGTAAGGACATACAAGGCAGGATTGTGATAACTAAACTATTTAATGATTAAGTGGGATGGTGAATGAAGGGGATTAAGTAAACCAGCTCTAGGATCTATGGATATCCACCCAGAGTTATAGGGATGGATAAAACTACTCTACTGGCTAAAATCTATCAGCAGACTGCTAAAAGCAACATCTTGCTGGGAAAAGGGGATCTCAAAAGATGTCCAATGATGATGTCTTCAAAGCTAGTTACAAGAGACTGGAAATGCAGCAACTTAATCCAAATGTGAACAGAGGGAGATGGGATGGTCTTTGTGCCCACCACAAAAGACACATCCACTTCTCTATCTTTCTACTTCACTGGAATGCTTGAAAAAAGATGTTACTCAGTCCAAAATGAGGGAAACAGCTTCAGAGATGTCTCACCAAATCCACCATTAGACCTCAGGTCCTCAGAGGCAGGTTCAAATTGTCACTGTGTCACTGTGTCCACTCTCAAGGTTCTAAATTCCCTTGCCAGTCAAGTCTGCTCCCTGCTAACTAAAATCTATATTTCTACAACAATGTCCAGCATGGCATGCCCACATCAAAGACGGCACTGTGCTTTATGAGCCAAGCGGAATTTCAGTATCTGTCAAGAAATGAGAGATGCCCAAATGTAGACATCTCCATTGTAAATATGCATACAAGTAATTCATGCCCCATCTGTGGTAGAGACTTCCAAGGTCTTATTGATCTGATTAGCCACAGTGTGCACTGACTCCAATGTAATGATGTCACTTTGGTCCTCTTTTAGTAGGAAGGACAACAATTAGGCTTCTTGATTAATGCCATTCAAATTCATTCATGTGTAGATATAGCCTCACTTAATCACTTTGCCTGATATATTATTTGTAACCTCTTTCCTTGTTTCTTAATAAATATAATATAAAATGTCCACCCCAAAAAGAAACACCACTCATCCTTCAATGCTCCCAAATGACCAAGAGGTAATAATAAACATATGAAATAGTAATATAAGAGAAAAGATATCATGGATAGAAAAAAGGAGATATTGATTAACGTCCCAATAGGCATTTATGTAAGGCATACTATGTGCCAGGCAGATAATCATGAAATAACATTCTATAAGAAACATTAGTGAGCTTTGTGAATGTTGGTTCCTATTTTCTGAGTGAAATGGATTCAATTTTAAAGACTGATGCACAGTGTGTGTGTGTGTGTGTGTGTGTGTGTGTGTGTGTGTGTGAGAGAGAGAGATAGAGAGAGAGAGAGATAGAGAGAGAGAGAGAGAGAGAGAGAGAGAGAGAGAGAGAGAGAGAGAGAGAGAGAGAGATGGAGGGAGGGAGAGAGGGAAGGAGGGAGAGATAGTTGAGGATTAGTCTTAACCTGAATTGAGTGGAAATAATAAGCTTGGCATAAATGTTCAAATTTCTGAAGTCAATCACCTTGGAAACATTTTCTTACTTTTTTGAATTAGACAAGGTAACATCACAAGATATGGATAACAAATTCTTTCTAGGTTTCAGTTTGACCCTTTTGGTCCTAGGTCTGTCACCCTCTTCTTTTAAAAATTAACACGTCACATATTTTTAAGGATAGTTATTTAATTATATCCAAGTTATTTTACACATATTTGTTTTGAGCTAGGATTTCCCCATTAGTTTATTGGCTTGATAATTCCTATTTAAGACCTTTTTCTCACAAAAATGTGTGCTCATTTAGTGGGAGTCAGTCTTCCAGGTGGCTAGAGGAACTATTGCCAACAAAAATCCTTAACTGAAGAGAGTACCAGCAGATGTCCATGTTGTAGCCTTGTTACTAGTTTCTGGTAATAAGATAATTGGTGGAGGGAAAATGAAGCAATTTTATTAGCAAGAGAGCCATAAGGAAGTGATATAATCTCAGAAAAGTTGAGTTTGTTCTAACAAGAAAGTGGAAGAAATAGTAATGAGAAAAATCTATAGAAAGCAGTGTGATTGACCCCTCTTCCCCTTTACAAAGCACAATAGAATAGATTTATAGATATTTGTTAAAGAGGTTGGAGAGGGATAAGGCTGACCTGGATAAGAGGGCTAATGTGAAAGAAGGCCATAGAAATAAAGAAAAGAGAAACAACTTCAGAAAAAACTAATTTCTAAATAATCTGTATCTGGCATTCCTTATCAAGGTGATAGAAAGAAAATTAGTGCAAAAGCTTCCTGGGAATCACATAATATGAAGGGTAAAAGTTCTATTGAGTCAGGAGGGTCTAACTTTAAATAAAAGGTCATATAATAACCAATAAAGATCTCAAAGGCCACATTGTCCAACTCCTTCATTTTACAGATGAGGAAAATGACATACCACAGAAGTTAAGTTGGTCTTCACTCTCTATTAGCAACCTTCTACTCCATAAGGGGAAAAATCCCTCCCTCTCAGGATAAGTTGATCATGTGAAATTTTACCATGAAGAAAAATTACTCAGGTTTGGACATTCCACATCTTTTCAATTTACCCTCTATTGCCTCTTGCCTCTGGTTAGAGAGCTGGAAGTTAGAGTACTTCCAAAGCCCTCCTTTAGAGGGTTCACAACCTTCATGGTAACTGAATTTTCTATCAGCAGTTCTACTTGATTTTTCTTCTCTTCAGAATAACATGTTTCACCCCACCAGGTAACCACTATTGCCTTACCTCCTTTTCAACTTCCTTTTGTTTATTGCCATCTCCAATTAGATTGTTAACTTGAGAGCAGATATTATCTCTTCTTATTATTTGTATCCCCTAGCCTAGCACCTTGCCTGGTACATAGTTGGCTTAAATGTATATCGAATTGTATTATTCTAAAGTTAAAGACTTTACTTAAGGTCACATAGGATTTAAGTGATACTTTAAGGATTTGATCCCAATGTTCTTTTCATGGCATTAACTTGCTGCAGCCATTAAAGTTCTGAATTAGATTTAGAAGTATTTCTTCTATATTACCTACCTTCTTGGGGGGTGGGGAAGAGATGGGAGGAAGGGAAAAAAAGAATGAAACATATTTTTGTATATAGCTAATGTGAGAATTCATTACCCTTGGATAAGCATATCTGTTATAGTTTACAAATTTATAACAAATCATATATATTGCATTATTGTTGTTATATATTATATTTATTTACATATAAAAATAAAACTCAATGGTAATAAAAAAGATTAATTGTCAGGAATCCAACTTTGAATAATTAGTAATTTAAAGTAATAATGTTGAGGTTCATTCAGCCTTTCAGTCAACCCATAAAATAAAGATGGCCATACTTACCCACTCCCCATATAGACGCAATCAGACTTCTTCAGAGATAAAAAGACTGTTAATGGAAAACTACTCCTCTCTAAGAACAGGCTAGAGAAGTTTTGACCATTTACCTGGTAACTGGTATCCTTTTCATTTTGCACTATTCTAGGAAAACAGTATAAAAAGGGAATGCTATAAATGTAGGAGAAAACAGTGACCTGTCATACTTGGAAACTGTTTTATGGCTCTGCCTATGTAATTCAAGGTCTCCATTGGTACTAAAGTCTTTTCCTCTATGGTTACCTTCCATGTACTTTCTGTGTACCTTGAAACTAGCCATTTATTTATATGTTGTCTCCCATTAGAATGTGAGCTCCTTAATTGCAGGAACTGTTTCTGCCTTTTAAAAAAAATATATCACCAATGCTTAGCTCAGTTCATGACATATTATCCCTTAATATTTGTTGATTGTGGATTGATTGGGCTTCTGTGTTCTCATTTACATAATGAAAGAAATGGAATATAGATGATTTTTGAAGTCTCTTTCAACTCTGAATATATGATCCTGGCACCATGAATATTTGTCCAAGCATTCTGAGCAAATGTTCTAGTGCTACTTGCACTTAACAGCTTTGTAACGTTGTGAATATCTACTCCTTAAATAGACCCTGGCTGGGAGGACATCCGTCCATTGAGAGAAGTCCATTTATCACAAATCTGGTTTTGAGAATCCTTCCCCAAGTGAAGTGCTCATGGCTTTCTTATGCCATTTTCTTCAGAAGGTGAACCAGCAGACACAATTGATTGTCTGGCTTCAGGGTCTGTATATTTCTTACAATAGTAGAAATGCAGCAACCCCAGGTTACAGTCTTTCATCAGGAGAGTATCTATTAGATAACAATTTTTTCCCAGAGGAAGATGCATGTGGCTCTCAAGGCAGTGTTTGGGATTGTTTTCAATACAGTGGGGGAGGTCTGGATGTATATATTCTACCATGAATTTCAACCACCTTATCCCTACTTTTTATCTAACATCTTTCCCATCTGCATGGGATTTTAACTAATCAATGGTCTACTTTTGAAAACTATCAATCTGCTACCCACTTACCTTTCAGATTACAAAAAGTAACACAAGCAAGTAGGGATTTTAACAATAACAACAACAATGTACCTGTCATTGCTTTTACTTTCCTGTAATGAGATGCCAGCAGACTTCAGGACAAGCCTGGTTTTGAGTCAAGTATGAGGAAAAAGTAAAATGGACTGTGTATGTGACAGTATGTGGCAGGGAGAGGGGTGGTGAGATGGGAAGAAATATAGAAAGAATGCAGCAAAGTTCCATAATTCCAGTCCCTGTAGGAAATGGAAATGGTTGCCAGAGACAAGAAAGGACAAAATCAGGATTGGCAGTCATTTCCTCTTCCTTTTCCCAGAAAAGCAGATGACCTCTGTTTGTGACAAGTAGGGAATGTCAAAAATATCTTGAGCTGGTTTGATCTTTATGTAACATGTCCTTCAGAATTCTAAGGCCTTAGCGGAGTGGTCCCAAGCAAACCTAGCATACTTAGGGCAAAATATGTTTATTTTGTTGAGAATTATATCTATTTAATGCATATTTGTATACATACACATCAAGCAACAACAACAACAAAAATACTAAACCACTTACTTAATACTATCCATCCAAAAAGAAAATATCCCTTTAAATAATGAACACAATCGCATATGAATTTATGGGAAGGCTTAATTGCTCTGGAATCTCTCTATGACCAGTTATGGGTTTTGTTTCTTCTCCCTCTTTGGGGAAACCTTTCAATCTCTTGTAGAGTAAGAAGGTAGTTATCCCTGAAAAACAGGAGCACTGATTTACTGATACTTTTATTTCATTTTGCTGAATATTTAAAAAACACATTTTTGTATTTGGAAGATAACATTAAGAAAGTATTCCTAGTCAGAGCTACCTCAAGAACTAATCCTAAGCCCATTCCTTTCCAAGGTATACAAATTCACATTTCTTTGAGGGATCAAACCAAGAAGACTCTTCTCATCAGATTACCTGGTGGGGATATAAATTCATTGATGTATTCCTATTGATTAAAAGGAGACAGTGATGAGAGGTGGAGAGTGGAGAATGCAGTTAACACAGGGACTTTTAAGTATTTTAAGATTCTGGACTCAGCCCCACTCAGGATTTTGTTATTGTTGTTCAGTCATTTCAGTTGTGTCCAACTCTTAGCAACCTCATTTGGGGTTTTCTTGGCAAAGATACTAAAGTGGTTTGCCTTTTCCTTACCCAGCTAATTGTATAGATAAGGAAAATGAAGCAAACTAAGTTGTCACTTGCCCAGGGTCATACAACTAATAAGTGTCAAATTTTTACTCATGAAGGTGAGTACTCCTGATTCCAAATCCAGGGTTCTAACCACTATGCTATCTAGCTGCCTGACTAAGGATAATTCTCTAATAATTTAGGTTCATGATCATAACAGAATGATGCCTTTTTAAGTGACTCAACAATCAACAACAGGATATTTACTTCTCTATAGTAGGAAAAAGGATATTCAATGAAAGTAGAAACTGAGGCCACCTTGATTTGATTCAGAGGAGAGAAGGTAGTTTGATTACATTATCCATTATAAGGACCCTCCTTTCAACTCCCACCTCATATCCTCTTAGATACTTTTGACCTAGGTAAGGAGGAAATGCTTTCAACAATGTGAATACTTTGTCCTCTGGGTCAAACTAGTTTGGAGGAATGATTCAATTCTATTTAAGAAAAAAAATATCTCACCTAACTTGTTCAGGGGGACAAGTTCAGATATTGTTCCTACCTATCAGAATATGATAGGTGCTTAGAAAATGCTAATTGAGTGGTTGATTTCAACTTTCTAATATATGGCATTACAGTACAGAAGAAGCTTTTGGGTTGAAGAACAAAAATTTGCCTTGCTTGGACGCTTTGGAAGTACAAATACTGAATTAATGGCTGATTCCTGGTGAAGAATATTAAAAAGGAAATTCATGGGAGGTCAAGTATAAGTATTATTTTACAAGTAGTTATATACAATGATTGAAGGTCTCTTACTTATATTGGATATTCACTGAAAATTTTGTTAGTAGTTAAGATATATGGGAAATATTACGCCAAAATTCTTTTTCGGAGAGGCAGAGTGGAACTTGTAGATTGAATAGCTCTCTCCTTGGGATCATTGGATATATGACTTCAAACTACAAATCATATACTCTATGATTCTGGGCAAGTCACATAGTTATTCAATGGTACAGAAGATTTTATGTTTATAACTAACTGGAAGGAGTATCCAAACTGAGAATTCACTACACAAAAGAAATCTCAAGATCAGATCCATACCCTACTCCAACAAAAATGAAAAAGTAGGCTATAGAAGATGTGATCCTCACATAAATATTTTTAATTTTGTAATTAATTTTATAATAAATGAAGTGTGACAAAGGAATATGATCTCTACCCAAACTATTTGTAGTTAACTTAGAAGCATAGGCAACAACAAAAACAAAATTGTGACAAAGTAATTCCCTTACACATATGCTTTATGAAGATGAGTGTGTCTTGTTTGCAGGTGTTGTCTCAGAGCTCCAAGAATATCAGCAACATCTATTTTTCTCATCTCTTACTGTATAATGGTTCTTTATCACATTTATGTATGACAATTTATTCAGCCATTCTTCCTTGTTGAGAGATTCACTTAGTAGTTTCCTGGTTTTTTGTTTTGTATTTTTTTGTTGTTCTTGCTTGTTTTTGTAATCCTAGAAAGAGTTGCTATAAACAGTTTTGTACATAAAGGATCTTTTTTTCCTTGATGCATGGTTTTATCATTAGAAGGCTAAATAACATGGTGGATAGTTGAAGGTAAGAAGACCTACAAATCCAGTCCTAGGCATTTGTTATTTAGGAGACCCTAGGCAAGTTTTTAACATATGTTTGCCTCAGTCTTGTCATCTGTAAAATGGAAATAATAATAGCACCTACTTCTCAGGGTTGTTATGAAGATCAAATGAAATTATATTTATAAAGTACTTATCAAAATGCCTGATATATAGTAGGTGCCAATACAATATACAAAATTTAGAAACTTAATTAAAAACATATTGTTACAACCCTAAAGGATTTCTAAACTTATTGATTTAGGCTGAAATGAAGGCAGAATGGCACCATGGAAAAGGTATTGGAATTGGAATAAAAATATCTGCTTTCCTTTTTTTAAAACTCACCTTCCATCTTAGAATCAATATTGCGTATTGATTCTAAAGTAGAATAGAAATAAGGGCTAGGTAATAGGAGTTAAGTGGCTTGCCCAGGGCTACATAGCTAGGAAGTATCTGAGGACAGATTAAATCCCAGGATTTCTTGTTTCTAGACTTGATTCTCAATCCACTGAGTCACCTCATTGCCCTCTCAATATCTGCTTTCAAATCTTGGCTCTGCCACAAGTCAAGTTACTTCACCTCAGTTTTCTAATCTAGGAAATAAAGATTTGTACCAAATGATTTCTAAGACATCTTCTATCTCTATATCTATGATGTTTGAGACGGAACTTGACAAAATAAAGCAGCTATGAAATGACTTACTGCACATAAGACATGTTATACATTGACTGCTCAGAGAGCAAGAATATAGTAGAATGAGTAACTCAGTTACCAATTATGTTTGATAGAGATTTTAGGTAAACAACTATTTACACAGAATAAGAAGCTGTTTTTTGGTCATTTATTACAAGGATTTTCCTCTCTGTCCTTCTCACCATAGAAATGGGTTAGATGTGGAAGTGAGAAAAAATGTTAGTTTATTTAAAAAAAAGAAAAACAGGGGAGAAAAATGAATTGGAAGGCATAACTGCCTAAATATTTTAAGTCATCCTCATATCATAGATACCTGATGATCAAGGCAGAAATATTTAACCATGGCCTATATATTAGAATGATAACCTATTCATTAGAATGAAATTACCAAACAGGAAATTGTCTTTTCCCAGCATTCAGTAGAAGAAAGTTGTACTAAGTTGCTTTGAATCGTTGTATGGCCCATAAGCAGCTCCATAGAACGCTGATGGCAGTAGATATTGAACATAGTCAATCACGTGTAAAGATATTGGGGCAGTGATGTGTGTGCAACTAATACATTGGAATGTTTTGGAATATAATAGCTGAGTGGGACACCAAAAACTTTGAGGACATGAATCAGGACTCCATGCAAGGAAGAAGTAAGAATAAGATCATAGATTCTATTAATCAGTGAATATTTACTTATATGAAGATGGATAATTTGAGCTTCAAATATGACCTGAATAAGTGAATTGTTATATAATTGTTAAATTACATAAGTATGCACCCTCGTACAAGAGTTTGGCCTATTACACAGATATCTGGATATACCCTTAAGTCCATATGCCTTGCCCTATCCTCTTTTTACTCATTTTCCATAATTTACAAAATCTATACACTTATTTTAAGGGTCTGTTTTATATTTTCCAAAGAAACCTGGCTTCCCAAATCCCTACTCTCTGGTAAAAGCAGACAAAAATCAAAAATCTACTTTTGTGTAAAGCAAAATGACCTATATCAGTGCTACTTGGAAAGATTTCATGTAAGTCACTCTTCAGAAAGAGACCATCAATCTTCTGTGATTCATCTCCACTTTTTCCAGTGCAGTTCAGTGGATAGGAAACAAAAGTAACAAAATCCTAAGAAGGTAGTGGACAGAGGTTCTATTCTAAAATGAAGTGATTCTTCTTTTTAAAGGCAGTATGAATCTTTCATTGAAAAATTAATTGTCATAGAAAATAGATGACTCCTAAAAACCTGAATTTATTCATATTGAGTAAATCATTCCTTGACAAATGGACTTTTGATTGACTTCCTTCAACTCCTGAGAAACAACAAAGAAGGATACTCATGGCTCATACAGGACATTGGTCCTGACAATGAATGGTTTACATTCTGAAACCTTCATCCCTACCATCCAAGAGTTGGGGTTTAAAGAAATTCTCTAAACATTGGGCATTTATAATTAAAGACCAGCCAATAATTTAAGGCTGAATTCTTTTCACCAGACTCTCAAAGAAGATCTCTAAATACTGGTGGAATAAATCTATATTTTTATTTAAATAGAATTCATTCCCCTTTATAATCATTTATAATGCCTTTAAAAACATTCTGGAGGGCAGCTGGGTAGCTCAGTGGATTCAGAGTCAGGCCTAGAGACAGGAGGTCCTAGGTTCAAGTCTGGCCTCAGCCACTTCCTAGCTGTGTGACCCTGGGCAAGTCACTTGACCCCCATTGCCCACTCTTATCACTCTTTCACCTATGAACCAATACACAGAAGTTAAGGGTTTAAAAAAAAACATTCCGGAAAGAATAGCATAGGCTACACCAGACTGCTGAAGGGGTTCATAATATAGACAGAAATGGGTGAAGGACCTAGAGTATGGGGCCACAGATTAACCTGGTCTATATTCCAAGCCTCCTGGTTTATTTCCCATTTCAGTGGAGGTTAGGGAAACAACAACAACAACAACAACAACAACAACAACAACAACAACAACAACAACAACAACAACAACACAAGGAAACTTCAATCAGACACAAGATTTAAAACCCTACCTTGAAAAATCTGTTTTAATCTTTATATATATAAACACCCTGAGATTCAATAGGAAACTTAATTAGTCAGTATTAAATTTGATCTATTGATGAAAAATAATACTGAACCAAATATCTGCCAACCTGAACTTCTGAAAAGGAAACTAGCATTACAGAGGCCTTAGCAAGAATCTGACATTTTGGCAAGTTTAAAGGGGCAAGCTATCTGACCCAGAATATTTCATTCCAGCACAAGCAAGAGTAAAAGTCTGTTAGTGAGAAGGGGTACCCTGCCACCTGGTGTGCAACTATTTGAGTTCAGAGCACTCCTCTACCCCACAAAAAGTTTGTCCTTACTCTGAGTGTGAATCTAAACTGTATTGATAAAATAGAGGGGTCATCAAGAATCATTAATCATTTGAGGATAAAATTAATCACTTATGAAATCTTTATCTCCCTTTATAAATCAGAGCATCTTTCTCATGAAGCTGCTATCCCTGAACCAGGAGCTGTTAACCAAGACTATGGGAACTTTATTAAAAATATTTGATAAATATTTTCTAATATAATATGTCTCCTTTGTAATCCTGCACATTTTATTTTACACATTTAAAAACACTATTCTGAGCTGTCTATAGGCTTCACCAGATTGCCAAAGAGGTCCAGAACACAATAAAGGTTGTGTTACTCTCCTAAATTTAGTACTTTAGAAATCTCCAGAAACATAGAATGCTATTGTCTTTCCTACCCTTTAGAACTACTATGTATACAATTAGTTTTATTTTCTAAATAAGAGTGGGAAAACTGAAAGGAATTGCGAATAATATGACCTTGATCCTGAGTCATGGCTGGTTGTGATAGAAAATCCCGAAGCCCTCTTTCTTCTTCCTTCTGAAATATCTACTATTCTCTTTTCTCTCTTCTCTAGAAATCTTACAAATAAACGCTTTTGATTTAATATTTCTCAGGTCTTGTCACTCTGGACTTCGATAAAACAAACAAATAATTTTATGCGTGATGAAAGTGCTCTGGTCATAAATAAGCTAACAAGAAAAACTGAATGAATTCCCACTCTCAGTGACAACAGACTGGCAAAAAAAGGGCACGAAAGGCAAAGGCTGGCCTTAATAGAGTGATATGAAATACTGCCTTTATAACTCTTTACTTCATTATTGTCTTCCTTTTATTAACTCCTACTTGACAATGGCAGGTAAAGGAGTAGAGGCTGACAAAATCAAATGACTCAACAGTCAGTGCCTTGAGGGTTGCATAAGTGATGCTCAAATACGAGTTAATATTTTCAAACTTTGCTTCCAAAAAAGCAGCCAAGTACCCAGCCCACTTAATGACATCTTGAAAAACTCTATGGCTCTGAATTCCTAGAAGGTAACTTTGGTTTGTATTCTCACCAAAACAGCTGCCTTTAAGATTCTTTCAGAAGTTAAGCTTTAAGGATGGACTTTGTAATCAGATGATGGCAGATGTGTTGTGAATTTTCAGAATACTCTAATGAATAACAAGTTAACATTGATGTTTATGAAAGTCAATATCTTTAGATAGAGATGCTACTGTTCTGTTTTTTTATTTGAATAACAACTAGTAAATATCATCTTGAGAAATGATGTTTTTCAGCATTTGTCACCATAAATCATTTTCACTGTGTCAACTCAGCCTAAGGAGAAAATCTGTGGGACATGAGCTTCTGCATTGCAGAGATGCGAAAGATGGAAAATCTTTGGCACAATAGATCTGTTGTTTTAACTTATTTTAAGGATATCTTTGAGTACTCCAGTGAATCCTAAGGTGTAGTCATGCCTTTTTAATTCATTCACTACTAATGATAATCAAGGGGGAAGTGCATTTTTCAAGTACTGACATGTAAAGGTCTCAAAGGAAGTTCCAAAGAATGTTTATGCAGAAAATTTCTAAATTTTTTCATCTATATAATGAAAAATTTATTTTTGATTTGAAGATCAAAATAATATTCACATAGATTTAGATATACTATTAGTTCAATTTAGGCTCATTGTTGTTCAGGTGTTCATTTTTCTTTAAGAAGAGCTATAGTAGTTGCTGGAGGCTCCTTCTATATTTCACTGGGGATCAACTGAGGATCTAGGAATTCCCAATCTCTTAAACATTCAAAGTTGCTGTCAATATTGGAAATATCTATCTCAAGATCTTTGCTCAAAGACCTATAATAAAGAAAGAGAGAAAATAAAAGAAGCAGCCCATAATTCAGACTTGGACTTTTTGAGGCAGGGCATTTGCCATTAGTTATGGGCTGAAAGTTTTTATATCATCAGAGTGGATAAAAGGGATTTCTCAAAGAGGACATGAAAATAAATAAAATGTTAGACAGTGACTGCCTTTGAAGTTTACTGAGAGACCTAGTGCCAGTGCTTTAATGTTGAGTCACATGTATCCCTGGCAATGGCCAGGGTGTATGCCAAACATTCCATGATGTAATCACTAGCAGGAGCAGACCAAGGAGCCTTCACTTTACCCTATTTAATTATATTTGTAGGTTTGTATACTAGAATATCAAGACATACTCATATATATATATATATATATATGTATATACCTATATGTATACATATAGATATATAGGCATTATATACTAAAAAAATTAAAGGATATCAGAATAAAAGATATAGATGCTGTTATATTGAAACTCTGGGAGCTAAGTTTCAATATTACAATGCATGTAAACACACACATACATATATATGTACATATATATGTATATGAATGTATATATGAAGGCAATTAGATTACACAGCAGGTAGATCATCAGTCTTAGAGTCAGAAAGACTTGAATTCAAATGAGGGCTCAGGTATTTACCAGCAATGTGACCATGGAAAGTCACCTAACTCTGCCACAGTTTCTTCAGTTTTAAAATGATCTGGAGAAGGAAATGGCAAACCACTCCAGTGGCTCTGCCAAGAAACCTCAATAGGATCAAAAAGAGTAAGACATAATTGAAACAACTTAACACCAAACATATATATGCAAATATATTTAAATGTGCATCTATGCCTAAGCATATGCATATATGTACATATATATTTATAAAAGCAATTTCGTGGCATAGTGGGTAGAACACTGGGTCTGGAGTCAGGAATACCTGAGTTCAAACGCAGCCTAAAATATATACTGGCTGTGTGCCTCTGGGTAAGTAACTTAACTTTCATTTGCTTCATTTATGTCATCTGCCAAATGGGGATAGTAATGGTACTTATCTGCCAAGGTTATAATGAAGAAAAAATTAGGTCATATTTGTATTTTTCAAAATTATATCTAGCACTATATAAATGCTAGACATTATTATACAGTAGCCAAGTAGTGTAGTGGATAGAGTGCTGAACCATAAGGAAAATCTGAGTTTAAAGTCTGCCTGGGTTACTTATTAGCTTATGTGACCCTAGGAAAGTCATTTGACCTCTGGCTGCCCCAGTTTCCTTATATGTAAAATGGGCATATTAAGAGCATTTACCTCATAAAATTATTGTGAAGATTAAATGAGATAAAACATAAGTTATTTCACAAACTCTAAGATGTAAATGTTAATTATTATTATTATATAGATGCTATATGTATATTTCTGGGTCACACACATATGTACCCATATACTGATTTATCATTACCACTCCAGAAAATCGGATATTTACAAGAATGTTGAATTCTTATATTTCAAGTTGATTTTTATTTTTGTTCTGGCATTTTCAGTCATGTCCAAGTCTACATGACTACATTTGGGGTTTTCTTGGCAGAGATACTAGAGTGGTTTGCCATTTCCTCTCCTAGCTCACTTTGTAGTTGAGGAACTGAGCCAGATAGGGTTCAGTGACTTCCCCAGGGTGGCAGAGCTATCAAGTGTTTGAGGTCAGTTTTGAACTCAGGAAGACGAGTCTTCCTACTTAGAGGCTCAGCACTCTAAACATTGTACTACCTATCTTCCCCAAGATTTAGTAAGAGAGGCATAATAGAAAGACCCCATGGCAGCATTCATAGAGATAATGTTGAGTTTGAGTGTCTTAGAAGTAGGAAGACCTAGGTCCTAATCTGATTTAAGACCCTAAATAGATGTATCATGTCAATAAATTTTAGTTCTATGTGTTTTGGACTATTGCCTTGCACCTATCTAGGACAAATAATGGATACTTTATGAGTTCAAGTAGAGTAGAAGAAAGATTTAACTAAAAAGAAAAAATGTTGGGGAGGGAAGGTCTCTGATATTTGAGTAACTACTGCCTGATCTTGGACAGTATCATTACTCCTATGAGTTTCTGTAAAATGGGGATCATAATACCTGTCCTGAATATGATATTATCTATCATGAGGAAGAAATGAGTTAGTATATGTAAAAATGTTTTGTATATGTAATACTATAAGAAAGGAAGCTATTTTTATCCTCCTAACAATTCTTCTGTTTCTTCTTCTTTTTCCACATTTGATACTTATTTAAAAGAAATATAAGTACCACAAAAAGAAAAAAAAATAAAAGAAGATAGAATTAAGTTCCTGCCTTAAGGTGAAGATCAGTACTTTGGTTGTTTTATAACTTGTTATAATATTCACATCTAGAGTTGGAAGAAATCTAAGAGGAATAGTCAAGGTGAAGGTAATCACTTGAAAAAATATAATGAGAAATATCATTCTCATTTTTGTAAAATAATAGCTCCAGTCTGGTGGCACTTAGCCTTATTAACTTTGATGGGTAATGATGCCATCATTCTGAAATTATGCTAATCGTATTGGTTCCCATGCTCTCAGTGGAATCAAGATGTCTGCATCTAATTTCACTATTCAGTACTATGATGAATAGGCTGAAATTTTTCTTTATGTATTTAGAAGTCAATGTAAAAGTACAAGTTAGAGCTCTGATTCTCTCTAACTATATGGTATACTATGGAATAGTAAGAACTGAAATTTATCTAATATTTTATATGCATCATCTTTTTTTTATTCTTACAATAAACATCTGAGGTAGTGTTATTATTACCACCATCTTACAAATATTGAAACCAAGAATCAGAAAGTTGGGATGATTTGTCCAGAGTCATATATATATATATATATATATATATATATATATACACTACTTTTAAAGATTCTTTAAAAATAGGTCAAATTTTATAGTAATTTCTTACTATTTAAGAATTATTATGTGCTGCTGAAACAGAGGTAACATGGCATAGTAGATAGAGAGTAGTCCACAAAGCCAAGAAGACCTGGCTTTAAATCTCACTTCTAGCACATATTGGTTGTATGACCTTAAAAAATAATTTCATCTCTCCATTTCCAGGTCATAGATATCAAATATGTGGTCCACGACCCCCCAAAGGGCAGCCTGAAACATATTAAAATGTAGCTCCTATTTGATTTTAGTATATTTATTTATTGACAATAAATAAACAAACAAACAAATAAATAAATAAACATAAGGTGTTCTCAGTCAATAGGTGACACACTGGGATCTTATTCATGCTTTCATGATGGCTATTTCTATTTGAGTTTGAAATCACTGCTCTTGGCAACCTTCTTTCCATATATAGTATACATGTGCATACATGTAATATATCCTAAACTATATAGGTTTTAAGGATGTCTATTAGCTCGATAAGTTACTGTTGTTGTTCCATTGGTTTGCAGACAAAATAGATACATGAGGGCACAGAGAGGTTGCAGCATACTTCCCACAATAATCTACATGTATAAAATGGCATAAAAAAATGTCATTAAGGAAATGTGTGCTGAGAAAAGGAAGTGGGTATGCCATGTGATGAGGACATAGAAAGACAAATAATCTGAGTGCTACTGTGAAATATAAAGAATAGAGTTAATAGAGAAAGACAAAGAAAAAAGAAAGAGGAAGAAATAAAAATCAGCAAAAATGATTAATACATTTTATTGGAATAACAACAGTAACACATCAAGTTAATGGACATCCTTAAAAGCTATATCCAAAATAATAGTTTAATCCTGATAGGATGAAGTATATTATTGTAACATAATATATTTAGAGCTAGAATGGACCTGAGATTCCAGTTTGTCCAATTAACCTTTTTAAAAATGAGGAAACTATAATTGAGAGGTTAAATGACAGATTGTGATCATAAGAAAGATTAGAAATCAAATCCCCTGACTTTAAAAAAATTATTTCCACTGTACCATTCCTAGTCAAATGGGCTCATATGGCTTTATTTTAGTAAAGATGACTTATAAATGCATATGAAAATGCATTTTCTTTTTTCTTTTGAAATAAAGTGAATTTTTATTTAATCATTTTTAGAATATTTGATATTGAAATCTTGCCTTCCTAGATTGGTAATGGTATTGCCTTCTCAGAAACTATTTTTAAGGATATTTTATTTTCCCAATTACACTTCATAACAATTTTCAATATATATTTTCTGAAATTATAAGATCCAAATAGACTCCCTTCCTTCTCTCCCCCATCTCAGAGATGGCAAGCAATTTGATCTGAATTATACATGTATTGTCATGCAAAGCATACTTCCATATTGGCTATTGTTGTAAGAGAATACTCATATAAAACCAAAACCTCAAAATAAAAACATAAATAAATTAATATTGAAAATTGTATACTTTGATCTACATCTGACTCCAACAGTTTTTTCCTCTGACAATATGTGGCATTTTTGTAGTAAGTCCTTCAGAATTGTTGCAAAACATTGTATTAGTAGCTAAGTCTTTCACAGTTATTCATCATACAATATTGCTATTACAATGTACAATTTTCTCCTAGTTCTGCTTATTTCACTCTCCATCATCTTATGCAGGTCTTTCTAGTTGTTTCTGAAATAATTCTGTCCATCACTTCCTTGGGCACTCTAGTATTCCATCATCATTGTATACCACAATTTGTTCAGTCATTCAAGAGTGAAAACTTTTTATGACTTTTGCATCCCAGTAGAATTTATATTTTTAGAGCATGGCATCTATGAGTATGAAACACTCTACATATACTCAATTATTAAAATGTATTAATCATTTTTGCTGATTTTTATTTCTCTTCCACTTCTTTTTTCTTTGTCTTTCCTTTTTTCTTTTATTTTTGTCATTATAATGCAAAACACACTTCCATATTGGTTACTGTTGTTAAAAAAAAACACTATTGCGAAACCAAAACCCCAAATAAAATCGTAAATACACTGATAAGGATGAGAGTGTGCTTTGATTCTCATCCATCTGACTCCAACAGTTCTTTCTCTGGAGATGGATAACATTCTTTGCTATAAGTATTTCAGAATTATCCCAGATCATTGCATTGCTGAAAGTAGCCACATTTTCAGTTGGTCATTGAACAATATTGCTGTCACTGTGTTCAATGTTCTTCCAGTTATACTTATTTCACTCTGTATCAGTTCTTTTGTATCTTTCCAGCTTTTTCTGAAATCATCTTGCTAATTATTTCTTATGGCACAATAGTATTCCATCACCAACATGTACCATATTTTGTTAAGCCATTCTTCAATTAATGGACTTCCCTTCAAGTTCCATTTCTTTGCTATCACATAAAGAGTAGCTATACATTTTTTTTTTATAAAAGTAGGTCCTTTCCCCTTTTTTATTATCTCTTTGGTATACAGATCCAGTTGTAGTATTATAGGATCAAAGGGTATGCACAGTTTTAGAGCTCTTTGGGAAAAGTTCCAAATTGCCTTCCAGAATGTTTGGATCAGTTCCCAACTTTATCACCAAATTTGTGTCCGAATTTTGTCACACCTCTTCTAAAATTTACCACTTTCCTTTACTGTTGTCATATTGGCCAATCTAATAGATGTGAGGTGGTAGCTCAGAGTTGTTCTAATTTGCCTTTCTCTAATCAACAGTGATTTAGAACATTTTTATGGGATTACTTATAGCTTTCATTTCTTCATCTGAAAAATGCTTGCTCATGTCCCTTCACCGTTTGTCAATTGGGGAATGGTTTGTACTTTTATAATTTTGAATTAGTTCTATAAAGATTTGAGAAATTAGACCTTTATCAGAGAAAGATGATATAAAAGTTTTCTCACAGTTTGTTGTTTCTTTTATAATTTTTACTACATTAGTAATATTTGTACAGAAGCTTTTTAATTTATTACAATTAAAATTATTCCTTTTAACACTTATAATGTTCTCTATCTCTTCTTTAGTCGTAAATTCGTTCCTTCTTCCAAACTATTGGGGCAAGAACCCATATTTGACAGAAACTGCTGAGAAAATTGGAAAACAGTATGTGTAAGAAATTAGGTTTAGATCAACATCTCACACCCAAGATAAATTTAAATATAAAGAGGAAAATTAGAAGTTAGGTGAACATAGAATATTATGCCTGTCAGATCTATGGAAAATGAAAAAAATTTAAGAACAAGCAAGACAGAGTATATTACAAAATGTAAAATGAATAATTTCAATTATATTAAATTGTAAGTGTTTTGTACTAACAAGAACAATGCAGCCAAAATGAGAAGGGAAGCATCAAAGTGGGAAAAAAATTTTATAACAAAATCCTCTGACAAAGATCTAGTTTCTCAAATTTATAAGGAACTAAGTCAAATGTATGAGATATCAACCATTCCCCAGCTGAAAATGGTCAAGAGATATGAATATGCAGTTTTCAGATGAAAAAATCAAAACTATAAATAATCACATGAAAAAGTGTTCTAAATCCCTCCTGATTAGAGGAATGCAGATCAAAACAATGCTGAGGTGTCACCTCACACCTAGCAGATTGGTCAATATGACTATAAAGGAAAATAATAAATGTTGAAGGGGATGTGGAAAAATTGGGACACTAATGAATTGCTGGTGAAGTTGTGAGATGATCCAACCATTCTGGAAGACAATTTGGAATTGTGGCCAAAGGGCTTTAAAATACTGCATATCCTTTGATACAGCAATGCCACTAGTAAGTTTGTATCCAAAAGAGATAATAAAAAAGGGTTGTACAAAATATTCATAGCTGCACTCTTTGTGGTGGCAGAAAAATTGGAAAATGAGGGGGTGTCCCTTGATTGGGGAATGGCTGAACAAATCGTGGTATCTGATGGAGATAGAATACTATTGTGCAATAAGGATGGTACTGCTTGATTTTTGTATGAACTGGAAAGACCTCTATGAACTGATGTGGAGTGAAATGAGAAGAATAAAGAGAACATTGTACACAGAAAGTGAAACATTATAGAATTATCCAATGTAATGGACTTTGCTACTAGTAGCAATTTAATGATCCAGGACAGTCCTAAAGGACTCATGAGAAAGAATGCTGTCCACAACAAGAGACAGAACTGTGGGGGTAGACATGGAAAGGAAAGACATATGATTTATCACTTGTTTATATGGATATATTATTTGGGGTTTTGCCTTTAAAAAATCACTCTTATAATAACCAAAGTAAATTATTTGGAAATAGTTATCAAATGATGCCACTTATTTAACCCAGTGGGATTGCTTGTTAACTCTGGGAAAGGGGAGGGAAGAGTGGAGGGAAAGAAAATTAATCATGTAAACATGGAAAAATATTTAAAAAATAAAAAATAAAAAATTCCTGCCTTCTACAAAGATCTGCCAGATAAACTATTTTGTGTTCCCCTAATTTAGCTTTGGTATCACCCTTCATATCCAAAGTATATATCCATTTTGATCTTATCTTGTTCAGAGTGTGAGACATTGGTCTATAACTAGTTTCTACCTTATTGTTTTCAATCAGCCCAGCAGTTTTTAACAGTGAGTTCTTATTCCAAAAGTTGGGATCTTTGGGTTTATTAAACACTAAGTTGCTAAGGACATTTGCTCCTATTTATTGTGTATCTAATCTATTCCACTGATCTACTTTTCTATTTCTTGCCCAGGACCAGACTAATTTGATGATTATTGCTTTGTAGAAGTTTGAAAAGTGGTATTTCTAAGTCACATTCCCCCATACTTTTTCATTAATTCCTTTGATATTATTGACTTTTTGTTCTTCTAGGAGAATTTTATTATTTTTTCTAATTCTGGAAATAATTTTTGGTAGTTTGATAGATATGGCACTAAATAAGTAAATTAATTTAGTTAAAATTGTAATTTTATTTATTTTTTACCTTTTTTAAAACATTTATTAATATTTGTTTTTAACATGGTTACATGATTCATGCTCCTACTTTCCCCTTCACCCCCCGCACCAGCACCCACCCATGGCCAATGCACATTTCCACTGGTTTTATCACGTTTCCTTGATCAAAACCTATTTCCAAATTGTTGATAGTTGCATTGGTGTGGTAGTTTCGAGTCTATGTCCCCAATCATGTCCACCCCAACCCATGTGTTCAAGCAATTGTTTTTCTTATATGTTTCCTCTCCTGCAGTCCTTCCTCTGAATGTGGGTAGCGTTCTTTACCATAAATCCTTCAGAGCTGTCCTGTGTCATTGCATTGCTGCTGGTACAGAAGTCCATTTACATTCGATTTTACCATAGTATATCAGTCTCTGTACAGTGTTCTTCTAGCTCTGCTCCTTTTGCTCTGCATCAAGACCTGGAGGTCTTTCCAGTTTACCTGTAACTCCTCCAGTTTATTATTCCTTTGAGTGCAATAGTATTCCATCACCAGCATATACCACGATTTGTTCAGCCATTCCCGAATTGAAGGGCATATCCTCCTTTTCCAGTTTTTTGCCACCACAAAAAGCATAGCTATAAATATTTTCGTACAAGTCTGTTTATTTATGATCTCTTGGGGTATGGCTGGATCAAAGGGTAGGCAGTTTTTTATAGCCCTTTGAGAATACTTCCAAATTGCCAGCCAGAATGGTTGGCTAAGTTCACAACTCCACCAGCAATGCATTAATGTCCCAATTTTGCCACATTCCCTCCAGCATTCATTACTCTCCCCTTCTTCCATTTTAGCCAATCTGCTAGGTGTAAGGTGATAACTCAGAGTTGTTTTGATTTACATTTCTCTAATTATTAGAGATTTAGAACACTTTCTCATGTGCTTATTGATACTTTTGATTTCTTTACCTGAGAATTGCCTATTCATGTCTCTTGCCCATTTTTCAATTGGGGAGTGGCTTGATTTTTTATACAATTGATTTAACTCCTTGTATATTTGAGTAATTAGATCACTTTCAGAATTTTTTGTTATAAAGGTTTTTTCCCAATTTGTTGTTTCCCTTCTGGTTTTGACTACATTGCTTTTGTTTGTACAAAAGCTTTTTAGTTTAATATAATCAAAACCATTTAATTTTCTTTAACTCTTGCTTGGTTTAAAAATCTTTCCTTTCCCAGAGATCTGACAGGTATACTATTCTGTGTTCACTTAACTTATTTATAGTTTCCCTCTTTATATTTAAGTCACTCACCCATTCTGAATTTATCATGGTGTAGGGTGTGAGGTGTTGATCTAAACCTAATCTCTCCCATATTGTTTTCCAAATTTCCCAGCAGTTTCTGTCAAATAGTGGATTCATGTCCCAAAAGTTGGGCTCTTTGGATTTATCATACACTGTCTTGCTGATGTCATTTACCCCAAGTCTATTCCACTGATCCTCCCTTCTGTCTCTTAGCCAGTACCATATTGTTTTGATGACTGCTGCTTTATAGTATAGTTTAATATCTGGTACTGCTAGGACCCCTTCCTTCACATTTCTTTCATTATTTCCCTTGATATTCTTGATCTTTTCTTATTCCAAATTAAATTTGTTATACTTTTTTCTAATTCAGTAAAGACGTTTTTTGGTAGTTTGATAGGTATGGCTCTAAATAGGTAAATTAATTTGGGTAGAATGGTCAGTTTTATTATGTTAGCTTGTCCTACCCATGAGCAATCAGTGGCTTTCCAATTGTTTAGATCCAGTTTTATTTGTTTGGAAAGGGTTTTGTAGTTGTTTTTGTATAATTGCAGTGTTTGTTTTGGTAGATAGATTCTCAAGTATTTTATATTGTCTAGGGTGGTTTTAAAAGGTGTTTCTCTTTCTACCTCTTGCTGCTCTAATGTGTTGGAAATATATAGAAATGCTGATGATTTATGTGAAATATATAGAAGGAGAAGGGGTGAGGGGAGAAGCTTAGGAGTGAGAACCAATAGGGTTCCCACTTAAGTGATGGACCCCATAGGAATAGAAAAGAGGGCACTCCAAAATCCCTCTCCCCTTCACCCCTTTCCCTCCCCTGCTCCCCTTGGTTTTTCCCTTCTGACTTTCTCAGTAGGGTTAGATAGAGTTTTATATCCCAATGGATAATATAGCTACTCTTCCCTCTCAGGGTTGATTACACTGAGAGTAGGGTTTAAATATTACCTCTTAATGATCTCTACCTCTCCTTCTTATAATAGTATTTGTCCCCTCCCCTTCCCATGCCCTCTTTGTGTGTAATAGAATATCCTATTTTTCTTATTCTCTCAAGTTTCTCTGGGTGTCCCCTGCTATTCACCCCCCCCTCTTTCACACTCCCCATATCATCTTAGACCATTTAGTATTCCAACCTCTCCCTATGAATAATTTTCTGATTACTATAATAGTGAATACTATAATAGTGAATAGAGTTCACTACAGAGAATTATACATAGCATTTCTCCACATAGGAATACAGATAATTAGATCTTACTGAGGCCCTTAAAAAGGTAAATTTAAAAATTATGAGTTTTCTTTCTTTCCCCTCTATTTCTTATTTATCTTTTCATGTTTCTCTTGATTTTTGTGATTGGATATCAAACTTTCCATTTAGTCCTGGTCTTTTCTGTAGAAATACTTGGAAATCTTCAATTTTGTTGAATGCCCATACTTTCCCCTGGAAGTATATAGTCAATTGTGATGGGTAGTTGATCCATGGTTGAAGGCCCAGCTCTCTTGCCTTTCTGAATATCATATTCCAAGCCTTGCGGTCTTTTAGCATGGAGGCTGCCAGATCCTGTGTGATCCTGATTGGTGCTCCTTGGTATCTGAATTGTCTCATTCAGGTTTCTTGTAAAATTTTTTTATTTTACTTGGAAGCTCTTGAATTTGACTATTATATTCTGGGGGGGTTGTCTTTTCTGGGTCTAGTGTAGACGGTGATCTATGGATCCTTTCAATGTCTATATTGCCCTCTTGTTGTAGAACTTCAGGGCAATTTTGCTGAATAATTTCTTTTAGTATGGAGTCCAAATTTCTATTAATTTCTGCTTTTTTCAGGGAGACCAATGATTTTCACATTGTCTCTTCTAGACCGGTTTTCTTGGTCTGTCACTTTCTCATTGAGATATTTCATGTTTCCTTCTATTTTATCATCTTTTGACTTTGTTTTATTTGTTCTTGCTGTCTTGAGAGATCTTTAGCTTCTAATTGCTCAATTCTAGCCTTTAGGGACTGGTTTTCCTTTTCAATCTGGTCATTTCTGGTGTTTAATTTGCTTATCAGTTCATTTGATTTCTGAGCTTCACTTTCCAATTGCAAAATTCTGCCTTTTAAACTGTTATTTTCTTGCCTGATTTCCTTTTGAGCTATTTCCCATTTCTCTAGCCAAATCTTTTCCAACTTTCTTGTCATCTCATATTTGAACTCTTCAAGGGCTTGTGACCAGTTTTCATTATTTTGGGATGATCTGGATGCTTGTTTGTTCTCCTCTTCTGTTTGCTCTGTTGTCTGGATTTTCTCTGTGTAAAAGTTGTTGAGTGTTAAAGATTTCTTCTTGTTGTTGTTAATCTTTCTCTTTTGGCCTTCCTGATTCTGGGTTGCCATTTTTAACCCAGCACCCTCTCAGCTTTATCCTCGCACTCTAGGTCTGTCTGCAGTCTTTAGGCTCCTGAGGTCTCAGGTCTGCTTGTTCTCAAGGTCAAGCCCCCTGGTGGACCCCCTTGATTGATCCTCTGCCAGAGACTCCTTTACAAGTCTCAGGGCGCTGCTTCCACAGTTGTATACACATCTGCACTGTTTCCCCACTCTGGGTTTCAGAGCCTTCAATCATGCGCATACCTGTGTCCACCTCTACCCGCTCCTGCGTTCCGTGTCTGCTCTCAAAGTCCATGTGCGTTATTTAGCCTTTTGGGTTCCTAAGTCTTGCTGCTCTCAGGAACAGGCCCTGGAGCTGCCAATGACTCAATGGGTCCCCCAAACTTGCTCTATTTCTCTTGAGCTGGCTTCAGCGTTGTAGGTGGTGTGTGTGTGTGTGGGGGGGTTGCTCAGCTCGTGATTTAGTGAGAGCTGTTTCACCCCTTTATAGCATGGAAATGTCCTGATTCCACGTACCTTCCATGCTGCGCCCTGTTGTGGGGTCCCTCTTTTTGTCTAGATTTGTTTTCATGTCCCCTTGAGGAATCCTGTATGTTTTGGTTAGAAGAAGTTAAGCACTGCTTTTTACTCTGCCACCATCTTAACCAGGAAGTCCTAAAATTGTAATTTTAATTATATTAGCTCAGCCTACACATGAGCAATAATATTTTCCCAATTTTGCAATCTGACTTTATTTGTATGAAAAGTGTTGTGGAATTGTGTTGATATAATTCCTGGGTTAGTCTTGGCAATTTGATTCCCATGTATTTTATATTGTCTAGAGTTATTTTAAATGAAATTCTGTATCTCTGGCTGCTGAACTTTCTTGATAATGGATAGAAAAGCTCATGATTTATATGGGGTTTTTTGTATTCTGCAACTTTACAACCACTAAGTCAGCTAAGTTTTGGGACTCCATTTTGGGAGTGACCTCTTAGTCTCTTTCACCCATTACCCAACCTTACTGAGAGACCCTTTTCAGTCAAACTTAATAATTATAGAAAAGGATAGAAATAAAAATAGAAGGAGAAGGGGTGAGGGGAGAAGCTTAGGAGTGAGAACCAATAGGGTTCCCACTTAAGTGATGGACCCCATAGGAATAGCAAAGAGGGCACTCCAAAATCCCTCTCCCCTTCACCCCTTCCCCCAATCCCTGATTTGTGAAAAATAAAAACCATTCAAGTCAGATAGCATTCCAGAGTGCCTGAGAGACAATGAGGGAGAGGGGAATCACAACTTGGTTTGGCTGCCTTCATCTTGAAGGCAGATCACCCGCTGTGAAACTGACTGACCTTGGGGGAGGTTTGAGTGAATGTTGTCCTTATTCAGGATCAGATTGGGGTACAACATACCTCCTCTTGTAGGGAAGCCTCACCCACCCCTGACTTCTGTGGGGTGGCACACCCTGAACGTCTCCCAGTATATATTCAACTCCAGGGAAGTGCTGGGAGAGAGACTCACCACATAGACTTTCTCTATCTCTCTTCTATCAAACATTCATGACTGGCCCTTTTAAGTGTTATACCTCTCACTCTGTTCCTGCTTACAAGTACATTCTTTTTAATCACCATTCTTCTATTTCTCCTTACCTTCTATTATCCTTCCTTTGTCTTATTCTCCTATTAATTCTTTATAAGGCAAAGTAGGATTTATGCACAAATAAGTATAATTTTTATTCCCTCTCTGAGCCAATTATAATGAGAGTAAGGTTTAAGCAATGCCCATTACTACCCTCACAGTCTTCTCCACTGCAATAGTTTTTCACTCCTCTTTAGGTAAAGTAATTTGTCCCATTTCACTTCTTCCTTTCATTGTCTCTCAATCCAATCTTCTTTTTCACCTCTTGATTTTTTTCACATATCATATCATTCTGATCTACTTACTGCCACTACCTTTGCCTATATATACTCCTTTTAACTATTCTAATATCAACAAAAATTTTTGAGTTACATATAGCATCTTTCCATGTAGGATTATAAAGAGTTTGACTTATTCAATCTCTTAAATTTTGTCTTTCTTATTCATCTTTTTATGTTTCTCTTAAGTCTTGCATTTGGACATCAAGCTCTCAGTTTAGGTATTTTTTTTTCTTCTGGAATACTTGGAAAATCACATTTTATTAAATGGTCATTTTTACCTTGAAAGAATATACTTAGTTTTGCTTGGTAGGTGATTCTGCCCTCCAAAATATCACATTTTAGAACTTCTTATCTTCTAATGTGGAAGCTGTTAAGTCCTATGTAATCCTGACTATAGCTCCCTAGTATTTGAATTGTTTCTTTCTGTCCATTTGCAGTATTTTTTTCCTTTTCATGGGGGCTTTTGAATTTAGCTATACTATTCTTGGGAGTTGTTATTTGGGGTTTTATTTCATTAGATGATCTGTGGATTCTTTTTTTTTAATTAACATTTATTAATATTCATTTTTAACATGGTTACATGATTCATGCTCCTCCTTTCCACTTCAACCCCCCCCCCCGCCCCCCCCCCCCCCC
>NC_058132.1:358057522-358058112 GCF_016433145.1 Gracilinanus agilis
CCCCCCACCCATGGCCGATGCACATTTCCACTAGTTTTGTCATGTGTCCTTGATCAAGACCAATTTCCAAATTGTTGGTAGTTGCATTGGTGTGGTAGTTTCGAGTCCACACCCCCAATCATGTCCACCCCGACCCATGCGTTCAAGCAGTTGTTTTTCTTATATGTTTCCTCTCCTGCAGTCCTTCCTCTGAATGTGGGGAGCTTTCTTTACCATAAATCCCTCAGAATTGTCCTGGGTCATTGTATTGCTGCTGGTACAGAGGTCCATTACATTCGATTTTACCACAGAATGTCAGTCTCTGTGTACAATGTTCTTCTGGCTCTGCTCCTTTCGCTCTGCATCAGTTCCCGGAGGTCTCTCCAGTTCGCCTGGAACTTCTCCAGTTTATTATTCCTTTTAGCACAATAGTATTCCATCACTTGCATATACCACAGTTTGTTCAGCCATTCCCCAATTGAATGACATACCTTCCTTTTCCAATTTGTTGCCACCACAAAAAGCGCAGCTATGAATATTTTCGTACAAGTCTGTTTATCTATGATCTCTTTGGGGTACAAACCCAGCAATGGTATGGCTGGATCAAAGGG
>NC_058132.1:358073112-358091079 GCF_016433145.1 Gracilinanus agilis
AGAGGGTCAGACCAGCTGAGCTGCTTCCTTGCCTATCTGAAGAATTGAAAATTTAGCCTAGCTTTGGAATATTTATTTAAGAATTGTTAGTTTAAATAAACCCTTTGTATCTTCATTCCCTACTTTATTTCCTACCTTCCTTCCCTTACCTTAAATGTCTGTGGAGTGAATCAGGAGAGTAAATTAGAGAGTAGTTCAAATCTGTGAGGGGTTTAACTATAATTCGACAGTATTTTATCTAAAGAAATTGGTTAGTCATCATTTTATTCCCTTTAGACATCAAGAGCACCTTGAGAGCTGAGCTAAGGAAGGACCTTGCTCAGACTCCATCTCTGCCTCCCTTACCCACCTGAGGTTCCTGTAAACAATTGTTAGGGCTTCCTCAATCCACTTTCCTGACAAATCAACCTTATAAGACAATAAACCCTTTTGTATTTCAACAGACCTGTTAGTTAATTTGTCAGTTAATTAGTAAGAGAGGGAAGGAGAGGGAAAGAACCAACATACTCTGGGTTTGAAGGGAAGCCGGGGTATCCATCTTGAAGGAAGGTGTACCTTCAAAACAAGTTCCTTCTTTGGCATAGTCTTCAGTCTTTTCATAATCTTATTATCTTCTGAAATGCACACAAATTTGTCATGTTCTTGCTACAAGATGACATTCAGAAGCACATATAATGATCCAGATCTTCTTTGACCAGGTCAGAATACATTAGAATCATCACTAACCTTTTATTAGACCCCATGATCCTTGATTGCACCTAAAATAGTATTGGATTTTCTTTTGTTTCTTTATTTGTCATGTGTTATGATGATAATAACAGATATTTTGGAGAAGCAGATAAATGTGTCAGGGCCAGTAGACCTTCAAGTCACCAGCACTGATTCACAGGCTTCAGTGAAAAAGGAGGGGGTTAGACACTCCTGGATCTCAAATCCCACCACCTCTAACAGTTACAGCTTCAGTTGGAAATGGAGACTGGATAAGATTCTTCTGGTAAGTTTCTGTTATGGCTGAACCCCAATGATGTTCCCTTTCTTTAATTTATATTCCTCACAGGTCTGATAGAGGAATATGTAGAAGTTAGCTATTTATCTGTTGAAGACTGGGATAAATGATCTTCTTAAAACTGGCAGCTGACAGGATTCAAACTAGATGACCAGACTTGAGTTGTGAGTATTCCCCAAAATAATTTCCAGGCACAGATATTGAAGGTAAAACTTATATTAAGAAGTAAAAAGGAAAACTAGAGTAGTTAACGATGGTATTTGAATAAGGAAAGGTGACCCTGAACTATTAGGTTGAAGCTGCCCTCCCCCCGCCCCCACAGGAGGGGGTGAAAGCACCTAACTGAATTTGTTCTCTTGTTAGATAAATTATATATCTAATTCACTAAATAATTATTATATTGATATTTATAAGGATTAATTCTAACAAACAGGTTAATCCTTGAGTAGAAACCACGCTGGCTTATGCCACAATGGCCACTCAGGTGAACCCCCAAAGTCAGAAGCAGTAAGCAGTCAGTCTGCTCACCTCAACCCCCACAAAGCAACTGCCAACTCCTCTCAACTGCCCCCTCTAATCTTCCTCACAACAACATAACACATATCATCACATATTTAACTTGTAGTCTACTGAAAATTGTTTTTTTTTAAATTATCTCTTGTATAGCAATAATTTCTTTGATAGAAATGCAAATAAAACAACTCTCAGGTACCACTTCACACCTAGAAGATTGGCTAATATGACACTAAGAGAGAATAATGAATGTTGGAGGGGCCGTGGCAAATTTGGGACACTAATACACTGTTGGTGGAGTTGTGAATTGATCCAACAATTCTGGAGGGCAATTTGGAACTATGCCCAAAGATCTTTAAAAGGCTGCCTGCCCTTTAACCCAACAATTCCACTGCTGGGTTTGTACCCAAAAGAAACAATAAGGAAAAATACATGTACAAAAATATCTATAGCCATGCTCTTTGTATTGGCAAAAAATTGGAAAATAAGGGTGTGTCCATCTATTGGGAAATGGTGAACAAAGTGTGGTATCTGATGGTGACGGAATTCTATTGTACTAAAAGGAATAATGAACTGGAGGGATTCCATGTGAATTGGAAAGACATCCAGGAATGGATGCAGAGCAAAAGGAGCAGAAGCAGGAGAATGTTGTACACAGAGACTGATATATTATGGTATAATCCAATGTAATGGACTTCTTTAGTAGCAGCAATAAAATGATCCAGGACAATCCTGAGGGACTTATGAGAAAGAATGCTGTCCACATCCAGAGAAAGAACTGTGAGAGTAGAAACACAGAAAAAAAACATATGATTGATTATGTAGTTTAATAGGTATATTATTGAGGATCTTGACTTTAAATTATCATTCTATTGCAAATATGAATAATATGGAAATAGGTTTTGAACAATGATGCATGTATAATCCAGTAGAACCTGAATCATAAAACCATGGAAAAATATTCTAAGTTAATTAATTAATAAATAATAACTCCTCTGGTACTATATCTAAAATTTTAATTTTGTGAAGTCAAGGTTAGGTCCTTATCCTTGTAAAATTTTTCTTTATTAATTGAACCTATTGTTCTAAAGGTTTTTTTTTTTGTTTTAAATTCAGATCAGATAAGCTTTATAATGAAAAAGTAGATTATTCAAATAGTAGGTCATGATTCCATAGTTTTTGGTTTGAGGTCTGTACTATTTCCCAGCCACAATTTTCAGCTTACAAGAGAAAACAGTTCTCTCTTCTCCTGGGACTTGAACTAAAGACCTTCAGATCTCAAAACAAGTGGCTCCTTTAACTGGATTTAAAATGTGTTTGCCTAGAGGGGAATAAAACCCTGAATCTTATTAGTATCATTTATCCTATAAAATAAAAATGCACCCTGAATTTACATGAGAAAGATGAATTATAATTCTCCATCTATAATAGATAATGCCTGTTTTAGGTCTTTCAACCACAAGGTCAAGACCTTCATAAATATGGGCTTGGGGGGAGAGAATATCTTACCAGTTTCATGGCATTTACACTGGATTTGTCCCAATCTGAATTGTCTATCATTCTGATTTTTTAAAAGCGTAATTCATGATCTCTCATTTGCCTTCATCCAGTCTTTTCCTCAAAATATTTTCCCCCTGCCAATTGGTCTAACCCATAAAAACAACTTTGACAGAAGAAAGGACTACAACTAACTGGATTACAGATTGTTAGTACTTCCTTTGGCATGGCTGTCTTACTTATTTTGTTCCTCTTGAGTTTCTCATACAAAGCCTTTCTTCCTCCTTACCATTCTTCCTCTCCTCTACTCCCATGCCTAGGTTCTGCCTTAAGGTATATCAACACATTTGATCATGAAAATAAAATTGAATGACTGAAAGAGAAATTTGACTTTCAAATACCCTAGATCCTCAATTCTTTCATCATTAAAAGCATGTTTATTATTTGACAAGGTAAAAATGGTCTTTCTTAGCTGGCCCAATGTATTTTCTCTTCTGAATCAAACATCAGAAATGAAAGAATAACTCCTTTATTATATCCCTGCCATGCATACACTCTTTTGCCTACCTGCTAAAAATACCACATATTCTAAACCTTTTTAACATTCCCACTAAAATGCTAGACATTCAAAGGTTTTGAATAAGAATTGTCCCATCTATTTCTCCTTTCTTTATATTCTTGTATCAGTACATATTACTTTGTGAAGCTCTAGGCTATTTAATAATTCTAACAAATATATCTATTTTCCATTGAGGGAAAAAAGTCATATATATTCCTATTTATAATTCTCAGAAGGTTATGATTCTAAGTATATAGAACAGCTAAAAAACAAACTGACCTTAAAAATGATACACAGAATGTCAGTTAAAATTTTTATAGGTCAGTTCAGTGAAATATAGCATTTATTCATAGGGAGAAGAAAATGTATACCCTCTGATCTTTTTGTCCCAGTCCTAAGTCTAAAAAGTTGCTAGTGTTCCATAAGAAAATGCTGGAATAGAAGGCTTCTGTGAACTTAGAGAGTAAATACTGAAAAAAGGACAGGGCCACATACACGTACACATACACACACAGAAGAAAAATTGAGTATTCTTTGGGAAATAAGATGTGGTTAATTTAAAGACGTATAAGATTTCTCTCTTTCAAGTGCCCAACAGAGTGTTTCTCACATAGTATTTAATAAATGCTTACTGAATGAAAAAGAATTAAGAAACTGCAAGAATTTCAAAGGTTAGTAGAAGTCAGACATAAAACCTTTAGGCCTTGACTAAAAACACAATACAAAACAAAAAACTTGCAATTTCTCATTACTATAAACCTTAAGTGATTTTTGAGGTTAGTGTCAGCCCTTTTCATATATTTTAGCCTTTGAAATATAATTATTTAGTCCCATTTAGGATTATTTAATGTGCCTGGTTTAGATTTTCTTGTCTTCTTTTTTCCTTTGGTATTGTTTCAAAATCACATTAGTGTGGAGATAACACTAGGGACACATAACTGAATCGAAAGATATATTAGAAGCTGTTCAATATAACTATGACTCAAACAATTTTGGGTAATCAAAGATTCACTTTTAGTGAAGTAATACAGAACCTTAGATATTTGAGTCTAGGATTAAATGAACTTGATGAGTTGCTTATTTCCTTCACACTGTGAGAGAGACCTTTCTGCTGAGCATTGAGCAAAGTTAATTTATGTTTACTGAAAGGAATCTAAGAGAAATAGGCATTATCAGTTCATCACCCTATTTTGCCTATCAACAGAAATGTTTTTCCCCCTTTCTCTCTACCACTTCAGATAAGACAAAAGAAAGACTAGAACATTTATATTTGGGGAAATTATCTCAATCAATTTTCATTGAGGTGAGGAATTTTAAAGATTTCCTAAATTTCACAATATTATTAAAATAACAAGTACGGTACTAAATGTGAAACCAGGTTGGTCCAGATAAGAAGCTAATTAGAGAAGCTTCCCTAAAATTGGTCACCATTGAGCCCTTCCTTTTCTTGATCATTTAATGGACTTTGCTTTTATGCAGGCCTAAACTTGGAAATTTTTTAAACTGCTCTGCTGTATTAGCAATAATGGATACCAGAAGATAATGTCTTTGCAGGTTGAAAGGATGTAGTTATTGACTTCCAACTGAGGTAGAATTAACTCTGCCTACTACTAGGTACTGTGTGGAACCAGGGGTTTAGAGATTAAGAGATTCCCACATTTTGTAAGTATGTAGCTTTTATATGTTAGCTTATTTTACAATTCATTATCAGTTAGCTAATTCAAAAGCCAGGTGAATGAAACCAATGACATAAGGAGTACATAAAAATGATGTTTCTAAGCAGATATGCCAAAATCAACTGCAAGAAAAAGAAGTATCAGGGACTATAGCTAGCCCTTTAAAGGACAAGTATGCAAAGGCCTTTGGAGATATATGAAATTCAAGGACTAAAATTTCCAAAATCATTGAGCCATGGTAGATAGCAAAGAGCCAGAATCAAACTCAGAATTGAAGTCTTGATTTATTCATGTGGACTCAATCTGTTACCAAGTTCTGTCAATTTTATATCATCTCTTTCCTTCTATTTTGATTTTATTTTTAAAAATTAAGTGGGGATCCCCAGAGAGTGGCAATGGGAAACCTTTATATTTATCCCTGGTAAGTCAATTACTTCTTTCTATGAAAATTTTTGTCTTAGATAATAATTCAGTAATACTAAATAGGATCAATTAAGAGGCAATATTTATCAGGAGGAATTTGAATCTAGATCTTCCTGACTTTGAGAAAAGCTTTCTATCTACTATCTCAAAGTTCCTTGACTGCCACCATCCTACTATAAGTTCTCATTGCTTTCCACCTTTCCAGTCAATAGTAATAACTTCTTAGGGACCTTCTTGCAGATTTCAAACTCTGCCTGATCTAATGTATTCTTCAGGCTATTGGCATACTTTGCTTCCTCCCAATCCCTGTTCCTGGAATAACCTTTTCTACACCCTTCTGCTCCCTGTAAACCTATTCAATTCTGATCAGTCCTTTAAGGATGAATGAAACCTTCTTAGGTCCTCTTGATCCTTACCCTCAATGATTGAGTAGAATTTTCCTTGCCAAACTTTTAAAAAAGTTATATTGACAATGAGAGAAGAATAAAGTAAGAGTTAGGATGACTTCTCAGGTTAGATGGATTGAGATAAATGGATGACCTGCAGATTAAATAATTATTAAACTTTTTATTTAGTTTCTGTTTTCTTCTCCAAGGAGGATAATTCATATTCTGAAAATATTACCTAACTTTACTTTTTTTAATAACATCTTTCCATATAGGAATATAAAAAATTTGACCCTGTTGAAGCCCTTACATATTTTTTTCTTTTTCTTCTTTACCTTTCTATACTACTCTTAAATTTTGTGTTTGGATATATTTTCACCAGGAATGTTTGAAAATCTTCTATTTTATTAAATGACCATGCTTTCACCCTAAAGAATATAATCAGTTTTGATAGGTAGGTGATTCTTGGTTGGAAATCCAGTATTCTTGCCTTCCAGAATATCATATTCCAAGCCTTATGATCCCTCAATAAGGAAGTTGCCAGACCCTGTTTAACCTAGACTGGGACTCCATGATAATTGAATTTCTTCTTTCTGGCTTTTTTGTAGTTTCTCCTTGGCCTGGGAAGGCTTGTGCTTGGCCATAACATTCCTGGGAGTTGTTATTTGGGGATTTACTGCAGAATGTGATTTGTGGATTCTTTCAATTTATATTTTACCCTCTTCTTCAAGAATATCAGGGCAGATTTCTGGGATAATTTCTTATAATATGATACCTAGGTGTTTTTTTTTTCCATCATAACTTTCAGGCAGTCCAATAATTCTTAAATTGCCTCTCATGGATCTATTATCCATGTCAGTTATTTTTTCAATGAGATATTTCCTGGACTCAGAACCTGGTGCAATAGGTGAGAGGTGTGGTCAGCCTGCATTCCTCTGTATGCAGTTTTGCTTCCAGTTTCCCCTTATCCCATTAAAATCTGGTAAAAATTGGCTCTCTCTATCTACTTTTCAAGCAGGAGAGTCTCCTCAACCTATCTTCATTTTGAGGTGCTTTTTCAAGATTGGTTTAGAAGAATTATCAGAGAAGTTTCAGATTTTGCTGCAACTAAGCTGCCATTTTGGCTTTGCCCCTCTCTACTTCACTTTTTTGGACAGAATTTGTAGACTGTTAGAACAGAATAATAGCATATGAATAATTTATATAAGTTTCAGTAAAGTGTTTGACAAGATTGTTCATGTTCTTCTTGTGGAAAAAAATGGAATATTATCACCAAAATGACCAAGAAGGTGGTTTAAGAAATGATTGAGTAATTAGATAAAAAAATTGGTTATTATTGAACTAATGTCCAAATAGAGATCTGTAGACAAGTATCTCTCCACTCAGGAATCTGTTCTTGTTTCTGGGTTTTTCAAATTTTAGAAGATTAATCATGTCAGTTAGTGAACATTTATTCATTTCCTACTATATATCAGGTACTATGCTATAGTCTAAGGATAATGAAAGAAGCAAAATATAGACTAATCAACTAAACAACAATAACAAATGGATAGGAGACACTGGAATTAAGTAGAATTGGGCAAATTTTCCTGAAGAAAGTGGGATTTTATTTGGAATTTAAATAAAGTCAAGGGAAACAGTAATCTGATCAGAGGAGAGAGCGCATTCTAAGCATGGGGTCTAGGCAGAGAAAATGCTCATATTGAGAGATACATTGTCTTGTTGGTAGCACAGCCTGGAGGCCAATATCACTGGACTGAAGAGTTCATATAAGAGAACAATGTGTAAGAAGACTGAAAAGAAAGGAGGGGATTAGATTTTGAAAGGTTTTAATTGTCAAATAGAGTATTTTATATTTGATGTTAGAGGCAACAGAAAACCAGTGGAATTTATTGAGCATAGGTGGTGGGGTGACATGATCACACCATACTTTAGTAAAATCACTAAAATGTCTAAATGAAAAATAAATGAAAATCAGGAGAGACTTAGTATGAGCAGACTCACTAGGAAGCTACTAAAATAAACCAGGAGTGAGATAATGAGGGGCTTCACTAAAGTGGTGGAAATGGCAGTTTCTAGTAGAGGAAATCATTATTAGTCAAAAGCTAGGTCCAAATTTTGAAAAAATAAAATATGTGATGTTAAAGACAACAAATCTAATACTTGTCCAAACCACAAAATGTCATAGAACAGCATAGAGCAGTGGCTGGAATGATGTAAGAGTTTTAGACCTGACAGTTATGAGTTATGAGTGGTACAAATTATCAACAAGGAGAAAGAGAGTGAGGGAGAGAGAGGAAGGAAGGAAGGAAGGAAAATCTCCCTAGTAAAATGGGACTAATTTGTAACCAATAATAATAAAACAAATATTTTCTTTTCTGTGGTTTCTATATTATATTAAATTGATAGATTCCAAAACTTAAAAATGATTGTCACTGGGCCACATATTCAGAATGGATGGAATCCTTTACTTCCTCAAAGACTACTACTGATTATTAAGATAATAAGAAAAATAAAATCCATCCAGCTACTTTTTAAAACTGACACAAAGTAGATTGAATTGGCAGTTTGTAAAAATTCATTTTGATCGAGTTCAATACCTTGCTCCTCCTAAAATATATTTCTTCTTGAATTATGGAAATTTGCATGTGCATTAGCAGAAGATATTTCCATTTTTACAGTACCCCATATTTATGATATCATAGCTTCAGGCTAAAAGAAACAGAATAAAACCCAGTTACATAGAATGAATGAGCTAGAAGGAACATTGGAGATAACTTAATCCAAACACTTCATTTTACAAATGAAGAAACTGAGGACCACATAATTTAAGTGACTTGTCATATAGATTAATTTCCTTACAAAAAAGAAGTTCATGATAGTAATATATATCTGGATAACCATATCACTAACTAAAGAAAGCTCTTTCTCAAGATCCTAGACTTTCTGACTAATGAAAACTTTACAAGTAAATTATAGAAACTCTAGGAAATCATTATAGTTTGCAAAAAAAAAACACCTAAAATACCTACAAAAGTATAAGAAATATCCAGAAATATTTATCAGAAAATATCAATTCTATAAAGTGTAAGTGATGACAAATTCTCTTATTATAAGCTTAAACTTTAAAATATTCATGAAAATTCATTCCTCACTCTTCAAAAAAAACTATCCTGGGCCAGGTTAAGATGGCGGCAGAGTAAAAAGCAGCTACTTGACCTCTCCTAATCCACACATATAGGACTCCTCGGGAAGACATAAAAACAAATCCAGAAGAACAAATGGACCCCACAACAGGGCGCAGCATTGAAGGTATGTGGAATCAGGCATTTCCATGCTATAAGGGGGTGAAATAGCTCTCACTAAAACATGAGCTGAGCAACCTACTCTCCCCCCATACCACCTACAGTGCAAAAGCAAGTGCAAAAGACTTAGAGCAAGTTTGGGGCACCCATTATGTCATTGGCAGCTACCTGGAGTCACCAGGGCCTCTTCCTGAGAGCAGCGAGACTTAAGACCCCAAGAGTCCAAAGGACACAAGGACTTTGAAAACAGACCCTGAGTTCAGGCACGGTCTCAGCTACCGATACAGATCCTGAGCTCAGGCTCAGACCTTGGGGGAGACCCAGTGCAGAGTGGTACATGACTGTAGAATCAGCACCCTGAGACTGTTAAAGGAGCTTCAGGCAGAGGAACAAGCATGGGGACCACCAGGAGGCTTGACCCTGAGAACAAATAGGCCTGAGACCTCAGGAGCCCAAAGAGAGCAGACAGATCCTGGGCATGAGGATAAAGGTGAGAGGGCACTGGGCTAACAATGGCAAGCCAGAAACAAGAACCACAGAAGAGAAAGATCAAGAAGAAACCTTTAACACTCAACAACTTTTACACAGAAAAAATCCAGACAACAGAGCAAACAGCAGAGGAGAACAAACAAGTAATCATATCCAAACCTTCCCCCCCAAAAATGAAAACTGGTCACAAGCTATTGAAGAGTTCAAATCTGAGATTATAAGAAAATGGTAGAGAACTGGCAAGAAAATAACAGTTTAAAAGGCAAAATTTTGTAATTAGAAAGTAAGGCTCAGAAATCAAATGAATTGATAAGCAAATTGAAGACCAGAAATGACCAGTTGGAAGACTTGAAGAATCAAACAGACCAGATTCAAAAGGAAAACCAAAAGATTATGGCCTAAAACCAGTCTCTAAAGGCTAGAATTGGGCAAGTCTAAAAAAGATGCCCCCAAATCAAAAGAATTAAGAAGCAAATTGGAGACCAAAATTAAACAGCTGGAAAACAGGATGGACCAAATCAAAAAAGGAAAATCAAAAGAATATAGCAGGAAACCAGTTTCTAAAGACAAGAATTGGGCAAGTAGAAGCCAATGATCTCTCAAGACAACAAGAACAAATAAATCAACGTCAAAAGACTGATAAAAGAGAAGGAAACATGAAATATCTCACTGATAAATTGACAGATCAAGAAAACAGGTCTAGAATTGATAAGCTGAGAATCTTTGGTCTTCCTGAAAAAGCAGAAATTAATAGAAATTTGGACTCTATACTAAAGGAAATTATTCGGCAAAATTGCCCTGAAGTTCTACAACAAGAGGGCAATATAGACATTGAAAGGATCCATAGATTGCCTTCTACAATAGACCCAGAAAAGACAACCCCCAGGAATATAATAGCCAAATTCAAGAGCTTCCAAGTAAAAGAAAAAATTTTACAAGAAGCCAGAAAGAGACAATTCAGGTATCAAGGAGCACCAGTCAGTATCACACAAGATCTGGCAACCTCCACGCTAAAAGACCTCAAGGCTTGGAATATCATATTCAGAAAGGCAAGAGAACTGTGTCTACAACCAAGAATCACCTACCCATCAAAACAGACTATATTCTTCCAGAGGAAAGTATGGGCATTCAACAAGATAGAAGATTTCCAAGTATTTCTACAGAGAAGACCAGGACTAAATGGGAAGTTTGATATCCAAACACAAAAACCAAGAGAAACATAAAAAGGTAAATAAGAAAGAGGGGAAAGAAAGAAAATTCTTATTTTTAAATTTTCCTCCTTAAGGGCTTCAATAAGATCTAATTATTTGTATTCCTATATGGAGAAATGTTATGTATAATTCTCTGTAGTGAACTCTATTCACTATTATAGTATCCACTATTATAGTAATTAGAAGAATTATTCACAAGGAGAGGTTGGAGTACTAAATGGTCTAAGATGATAAAGGGGTGGGTGGGAAAGAGGGGGTGAATAGCAGAGGACACCAAGAGAAACTTGAATGAATAAGAAAAATAGGATAATCTATGCCACACAAAGAGGGCATGGGAAGGGGAGGGGATGAATACTATTATCAGGAGAGGAAGAGAGCATAAGAGGTAATATTTAAAACTTACTCTCAGTCGAATTAACCCTGAGAGGGAAGAGTAGCTATATCCATTGAGATATAGAACTCTATCTAACCCTACTAAGAAAGTCAGAAGGGATAAACCAAGAGGAGCAGAGGAGTGGGGAGGTCAAAAAAGGGAGGGGAGGAGAAAGGAGAGGTAATTCATTAGGCCTTAAAAATAAAAATAGCGGAATAACAAGGGAGGGGATAGAAAGGGTAGTAAATCAAGGGAGGGTACAAGGGTTACTGGTTTAAAATAAATCACTGGTTTAAAAGGAAATAGCCTAAGAAGAAGGGGTAGAAATAAGAGAGGATACCAAAATGTTGGGGAATACACAACTGATAATTATAACTCTGAATGCGAATGGGATGATTGATTATACTAAATTAAAAAGCTTATATACAAACAAAACCAATGCAATGAAAATCAGAAGGCAAACAACAAATTGGGAAAAAAATCTTTATATCAAAAAACTCTGACAGGGGTCTAATTACTCAAATATACGAGGAGTTAAATCAATTGTATAAAAAAAACAAGCCTATCGATAAATGGGCAAGGGACATGAATAGGCAATTTTAAGATATAGAAATCAAAACTATCAATAAGCACATGAGAAAGTGCTCTAAATCTCTAATAATTAGAGAAATGCAAATCAAAGCAACTCTGAGTTATCACCTCACACCTAGGAGATTGGCTAAAATGATAGTAGGGGAGAGTAATGAATGTTGGAGGGGATGTGGCCAAATTGGGACATTAATGCATTGCTGGTGAAGTTGTGAACTGATTCAACCATTCTGGATGGCAATTTGGAACTATGCTCAAAGGGTTATAAAAAATTGCCTGCCTTTTTATCCTGCCATACCATTGTTGGGTCTGTATCCCAAAGAGATCATAGATAAACAGACTAGTAAGAAAATATTTATAGCTGTGATTTTTGTGGTGGCAAAAAACTGGAAAAGGAGGGTTTGCCTTTCTATTGGGGAATGGCTGAACAAACTGTGGTATATGCTGGTGATGGAATACTATTGTGCTCAAAGGAATGATAAACTGGAGGAATTCCATGTGAAATGGAAAGACCTCCAGGAATTGATGCAGAGTGAAAGGAACAGAGCCAAAAGAACATTGTACCCAGAGACCAATACACTGTGGTAAAATAGAATGTAATGGACTTCTGTACTAGCAGCAGTGCAATGATCCATAACAATTCTGAGGGACTTATGGAATAGAGCCCTACCCACATTCAGAGGAAGAACTACAGGAGAGGAAACACAAAAGAAAAGCAACTGCTTGAACACATGGATTGAGGCAGACATGATTGGGGATGTTGACTCGAAACTACCACACCAATGCAACTATCAACAATTTGGAAATAAGTCTTGATCGATGACACATGTTAAAACCAGGGGAAATGTGCATCAGCTATGGGGCGGGTAGGATGTCGGCGGGATGAAGGGGAAAGTAAGAACATGAATTTTGTAATCATGATAACTTTTCAAAGAAATAAAAATTATTAAAAAATATATCCTGGACCTAAAGTAAAATCATAGGTAAAACTAGTATCCCAAATCACTGGATCTACAAATATTTTTAAAGAATGATTTTAATAGATGTTGTTATTCTGAACTCTTAATACCTTCAAACTATATTCTACTAAAAGCTCTCAAAATAAAGAGAATAAATCATAAATATGTAGAAGCAGAAATTATTCAATATTATCGCCTTCAGCTGGTCAGTTACTTGAGTTTTCATGGAAGATGCTTTCACCAAGTCTAGAGGACTATATCCTAAAAATTTCAGGTATAAAATTAATTCATTTAATTCAAGTAGTTGATATTTCATTGAATACTAAAAATGAATAAATACTAAGAGGCTAGTGACATGTACTAGGTCCATTTGTGTCAGTTCTATTGAAGATGTCATTTTTACCTTTGTAATATCTTATAATATGCTCCCTGCTCTCTTGCAACATGGACAATATTCCAATGTAAGCCCTCATCTCTGATCTATTACTAAACCCTGCTGATGGGTCTCTCTGCCTTTACTATCTCTCCACTCTAACTCATCCTATACTCAGTTGTAAAATCAATCTTCCTAAAATGCAAGAAAGTCTGAAGATGTCCCTTTCCCATTCAATAGACTCCAGTGGCTATTACCTTCAGCATCAAAGATGGAATTCATTCTTTTGAATTTTTAAGCCTTTCATAACCTGTCCCACACTTACCTTTCCTGCCTTCTTACATCTTACTCTCTTCCACATACTCAGCAATCCAGGGACATGTCCCTTTTCCTGTTTCTTCCATAAGAAATGAAATCTCGACTCTACTTGGAATACTATCACTTCATCTTTTCTTCCTGATTTTTCCAGTTTTTTCTTCAAGTCCAAGTTAAAGTTCTACCTTCTGGAAGATGCCTTCCTGTTACCTACTTGTACAAAAATATTTATAGCAGCTCTTTTTGTAGTGTTAAATAATTGGAAATTAATGCTATATCTATCAGTTAGGGAACTGCTGAAGAAATTGTGTTATATTATGCTGATGGAATACTTGTATTATAAGAAATATGAGTAGGGTGATTTCAGAAAAAACTGGAAAGATCTAAATGAATTGAGGCAGAATGAAATAGTCAGAAGTGGGAGAACACTGCACACAATAACAACAATATTGTACAATGATCAACTGTGAAATGTAGCAATACAATGATCAGGGACAATTCTGAAGGACTACGACAAAGAATCCAATCCCCCCAGAGAAAGAACTGGAGAAATAAATGGAGAGTCCACCACTTCTATCACTCACACATAATCAACAACCTGTTTTCCATACCATGCAGATCAAAACATTCTATTTTTCACTTTACTTGGGAGTTTTTATTTTATATGAATATTCTCTTATAAAAATTACTATTATAGAAATGTGTTTTGCATGACAATACCCAGATGAATTAGCTAAGCATCTTTGGGAAGGGGAAGAAAGGGAGGGAGGGAGACAATTTGGATCATATAACTTTAGAAAACTTATCATTACAAAAGAAACACCCTTCCTTCTGAAATTATCTCCATTTCTCCTTATTACATTTGAATTATACATGTATTCACATATAATATATACATATATATCTCTTGTGATCTAATATTGTCTTAATCTTATGTTCTTCCTTAGACTTTAACTCCTTGAAATCCAGGGCTATTTCTTTACATTCTCAATAATAAACACATTACCTGGCACATAAAGCGTGCTTAATGAATGCTTGTGAATTTAAATTTTTAAAATGACAGCAATAATAATAACTAACACTTATATAGTTTTAATATGTGTAAAACATATCTAATTATATCATCAAAACAATATCATAAGGGCTTCCGGGTTAAGATGGCGGCAGAGTAAGAAGCAGCTCTTTACCTCTCCTGACCGAAACATACAAAACTCCTCAAGGGGACATAAAAACAAGTCCAGACGAACGGAGGAACCCCACAACAGGGCACAGCGTGGAAGGTACGTGGAATCGAGACATTTCCAGGCTATAAAGGGCTCTCACTCAATCGCGGGCTGAGCAACCGCCCCACCCCCACCCCCTCCACACTCATCTATAGCTCCGAACACAGCTAAAAAGAAATAAGGCAAGTTTGGGGCATCCATCGAGTCATCAGCAGCTCCGGGACCTGTTCCTGAGAGCAGCTAGACTTAGGACCCCATTAAGTCAAAAAAAGCACGCGAAATCTGAGCCCGCGAGCCGGAGCAGGACGCTGGGCGCAGACTGCCGGCTGAGCAGAGGCGTGGGTGGAGGCAGACACAGCCAGGAACTAAAGCCTAAGTGGGGAACCAGTGCAGACGGGTATACGACTGTGGAAGCAGCGCCCTGAGACTTGTAAAGAAACCTCCAGCAGAGGATCAAGCAAGAGGGCCCACCAGGGGGCTTGACCTTGGAAAAAACCAGAACTCAGACCTCAGGAGCCAATAGATTGCGAACAGACACTGAGCGCGAGGATAAAGCTGAGAAGCTGCTGGGCTAATGATGGCTACTCAGCATCAGGAAGTTCAGAAGAGAAAGAATAATAACAAAAAGAAGAAGTCTTTAACACTCGACAGCTTTTACACAGAGAAAATCCAGACAACCGAGCAAACAGAGGAGGAGAACAAACAAGCATCGGGACCCTCCTCAAATAAGGAAAACTCCTCACAAGCTATGGAAGAGTTCAAAACTGAGATTCTGAGGAAAATGGAAGAGATCTGGCAAGAAAATAACAGTTTAAAAGGTAGAATCTTGCAATGGGAAAGTGAGGCTCAGAAATCAAATGAACTGATAAGCAAATTGAACACCAGAAATGACAAGATTGAAAAGGAAAACCAGTCCCTAAAGGCTAGAATCGAGCAATTAGAAGCTAATGATCTCTCAAGACAACAAGAACAAATAAAACAAAGTCAAAAGACTGAAAAAATAGAAGGAAATATGAAATATCTCAATGAGAGAGTGACAGACCAAGAAAACCGGTCTAGAAGAGACAATTTGAGAATAATTGGTCTTCCAGAAAAACCAGAAATTAATAAAAACCTGGACTCCGTACTAAAAGAAATTATTCAGCAAAATTGCCCTGAAGGCCTACAACAAGAGGGCAATATAGACATCGAAAGGATTCATAGAACACCCACCATATTCGACCCAGAGAAGAAATCGGTTAGAAATATTATTGCCAAATTCAAAAGCTTTCAAGCAAAAGAAAAAATCTTACAAGAAGCCAGAAAGAGAAAATTCAAATATCAAGGAGCACCAATCAGGATCACACAGGATCTGGCAGCCTCCACACTAAAAGACCGTAAGGCTTGGAATACAATATTCAGAAAGGCAAGAGAGCTGGGCCTGCAACCACGGATCAACTACCCATCAAAACTGACTATATATTTCCAGGGGAAAGTATGGGCATTCAACAAAATTGAAGAATTCCAGGTATTTGCACAGAAAAGACCAGGGCTGAATGGAAAGTTTGATATCGAACCACAAAAATCGAGAGAAACCTGAAAAGGTAAATAAGTTACAGAGGGAAAAGAAAGAAAACTTATAATTTTTAAATTTGCCTTTTTAAGGGCCTCAGTGAGATCTAATTATCTGTATTCCTATGTAGAGAAATGTTATGTTTAATTCTCTGTAGTGAACTCTATTCACTATTATAATATTTACTATTATAGTAATCAGAAGAATAATTTACAGGGTGAGGGTGGAACACTAAATAATCTAAGATGGCGTGGGGGATGGGAAAGAGGGGGTAAATAGCAGGGGATACCAAGAGAAACTTGAGTGAATAAGAAAATAGAATATTCTATTACACACAAAGAGGGTATGGAAGGGAGAGGGGACAAATACTATTATAAGAAGGAGAGGAAGAGAGCATTAAGAGGTAATAATCAAACCTTACTCTTAGTGTAATCAACCCGGAGAGGGAAGAGTAGTTAAACTATCCATTGGGAAATAAAACTCTTATCTAACCCTTCTGAGAAAGTTAGAAGGGATAAACCAAGGGGAGCAGGGGAGTGGGGAGAGGGGAAAAAAAGGGAGGGGAGAAGGGGGAGGGAACTCATAAGGCTTTTAAAAACAAAAAGGGGGGGGAAATAAGGGAGAGGGTAGAAAGGGAAGTCAATCAAGGGAGGGGATAAGGGATAGGGTCTTAATAGCAAACCGCTGGTTTTAAAGGAAATAGCTTAAGGAGAAGGGGTAGAATTGGGGGAGGATTTGAAAATGTCAGCAAATGCACAACTGATGATTATAACTCTGAATGTGAACGGGATGAACTCTCTCATAAAACGGAAGCAAATAGCAGAGTGGATTAGAAACCAAAATCCCACCATATGCTGTCTACAAGAAACACATATGAGGCGGGTGGACATACACAAGTTTAAGGTTCAGGGTTTGAGCAAAATCTTCTGGGCGTCAAATGAGAAAAAGAAGGCAGGAGTGGCTATTATGATTTCTGACAAAGCCAAAGTAAAAATAGATATGATTAAAAAAGACAGGGAAGGTCATTACATCCTAATTAAAGGCAGTATAAACAATGAGGAAATAACACTGCTCAATATGTATGCACCAAGTGGCATAGCACCCAAATTCATAAAGGAGAAACTGGCAGAGCTCAAGAAGGAAATAGATAGTAAAACCATACTAGTGGGAGATCTAAATATTCCTCTGTCAGATCTAGATAAATCAAACCGAAAAATAAATAAGAAAGAGGTCAGAGAGGTGAATGAAGTCCTAGAAAAATTAGATCTAATTGATATGTGGAGAAAAATAAATAGGGACAAAAAGGAATACACCTTCTTCTCAGCTGCACATGGCACATTCACAAAGATTGACCATGTTATAGGGCATAGAATCATTGCAAACAAATGCAAAAGAGCAGAAATAATAAATGTAACCTTCTCAGATCATAATGCAATAAAAATAATAATTAGTGAGGGCACTTGGACAGGAAAATCAAAAACTAATTGGAAATTAAATAATATGATTCTTCAAAACCAAT
>NC_058132.1:358106055-358137361 GCF_016433145.1 Gracilinanus agilis
TCTCCCTATGAATTATTCTTCTGGTTGCTATAATAGTGAATATTATAATAGTGTATAGAGTTCACTACAGGGAATTATACATAGCATTTCTCCACCTAGTAATACAGATAATTAGATCTTATTTATGCCCTTAAAGAGTCAAGCTTAAAAGACTATGAGTTTTCTTTCTTTTCCCTCTGTTTCTTATTTACCTTTTCATCATCTTTCTCTTGATATCTGTGGTTGAGTGTCAAACTTTCCAATTAGTCCCGGTCTCTTTTGTGCAAAAACTTGGAATTCTTCAATTTTGTTGAATGCCCATACTTTCCCCTGAAAGTATATGGTTAGTTTCGCTGGGTAGTTGATTCGTGGCTGAAGGCCCAGCTCTCTTGCCTTTCTGAATATTGTATTCCAAGCCTTGCGTTCTTTTAGTTTTGAGGCTGCCAGATCCTGTGTGATCCTTATTGGTGCTCCTTGATATTTGAATTGTCTCTTTCTGGCTTCTTGTAAGATTTTTTTCTTTGACTCGAAAGCTCTTCAATTTCGCTATTATATTTCTGGGTGTTGACTTTTCTGGGTCCAGTTTAGAGGGTGTTCTATGGATCCTTTCAATGTCTATATCGCCCTCTTGTTGTAGAACTTCAGGGCAATTTTGCTGAATAATTTCTTTGAGTATGGAGTCCATGTTTTTATTAATTTCTGCCTTTTCAGGAAGACCAATGATTCTCAAGTTATCTCTTCTAGACCGGTTTTCTTGGTCTGTCACTCTCTCCTTGAGATATTTCATGTTTCCTTCTATTTTATCAGTCTTTTGACTTTTTTTTATTTGTTCTTGTTGTCTTGAGAGATCATTGGTTTCTAAATGTTCGATTCTAGCCTTTAAGGATTGGTTTTCCTTTTCAATCTGGTCATTTTTGGTCTTCAGTTGTCTTGTCTCACTTTCCAATTGCGAAATTCTGCCTTTTAAACTGTTATTTTCTTGCCAGATTTCTTCCATCTTCCTTAGCATTTCATTTTTTAACTCTTCCATAACTTGTGACCAGCTTTCATTTTTTTGGGGAGGTTTGGATTTTTGTTTGCTCTCCTCTGTTGTCTGGATTTTCTCTGTGTAGAAGTTTTCCAGTGTTTCAGAGTTTCTCTTGATGGTCTTTTTCTTCTGGATTTCCTTATTGCTGGCCATTGTTAGCCCCGCCCTTTTCTGCTTTGTCTTTGCACTCCGGGTCTGCCTGGGCCTTGCAAGCTTGAGGGGGGGGGGCGCCAGTCTCCTTGTCCTCGGGGTCAGGCCTCCTGGTAGTTCCCGGTCTGCCCCTCTGCCCGAGGTTCCTTCAGCAGTCTTTGGGGCTGCTTCCACAGCCACGCTCAGGTCTGCACTGGGTCCTCACTGGATGTCCAAGCCTGGGCTGGAGATCGTTATTCAAGCCTAGGGCACTGCCTTTGCCTGCGCTGCTGCTCTTAGGGCCCTGCCTTCACCCCCGCAGAAGGTAGTGAAAGTCTGTGGGCTGGAGATCTTTATTCGCCCCTGAGGCGATGCCTTCAGTGCTTGGGAAAGGCCGCGTTTTAGGGGCCTTTGTCCAGGCCGGAGGCGGTGCGTTCACCCACGTGGGCGCTCAGGGAGAGTCCCAGCCACCTGGGGTCCCTCGTCTTGCAGGGCACAGGTACGGGCTCAGGGGCTGCCAGTGATTTTCTGGTTGCCCCAGTCCTGTTTACCTGCTTGTGCAGTGTGGGGGGTGGGGGAGGGGCTTCTTCCTCTTGTGTTTTAGTGTGAACTGTTTCACCCCTTTAAAGTGTGGAAATGCCCCAATTCTGCGTACCTTCAATGCTGCGCCCTGTTGTGGGGTTCCTTCGTTCCTCTGGACTCGTTTTTATTTCCCCTTGAGGGGTTCTGTGTGGTTCGGTCAGGAGAGATAGAGCAGCTGCTCCTTACTCTGCCGCCATCTTAACCGGAAGTCCGGCAAAATAGTTTTTAATGATTGCCTTAATTTCCCCTTCATTAGAGGTGAGGTCTCCCTTTTCATCTTTGATACTGTCAATTTGGTTTTCTTCTTTCCTTTTTTTTCTTAGATTGACCAGTACTTCGTCTATTTTATCAGTTTTTTTCAAAATAGCAGCTTATAGTATTATTTATTAATTCAATAGCCCTTTTACTTTAAATTTTATTAATTTCTCCCTTGATTTTTAGTATTTCTAATGTAGTTTTCATTTAGGGATTTTTAATTTGCTCGCTTTCTAGTTTTTTAAGTTGCATGCCCAATTCACTAATCTCTGCCCTTCCTAATTTGTTAATATATGCACTCAAGGATATAAATTTCCCCCTGAGTACTGCCTTGGCTGCATCCCACAGAGTTTGGTAGGAAGTCTCATCATTGTCATTCTCTTCAATGAAATTTTTGATTACTTCTATGATTTCTTCTTTGACTAACTGGTTTTGGAGAATCATATTATTTAATTTCCAATTAGTATTTGATTTGCCTGTCCAGGTGCCCTTACTAATTATTATTTTTATTGCATTATGATCTGAGAAGGTTACATTTATTATTTCTGTTCCTTTGCATTTGTTTGCAATGTTTCCATGCCCTATTACATGGTCAATCTTTGTGAATGTACCATGTGCAGCTGAAAAGAAGGTATATTCCTTTTTGTCCCTATTTGTTTTTCTCCACATATCAATTAAATCTAATTTTTCTAGGACTTCATTCACCTCTCTTACCTCTTTCTTATTTATTTTTTGATTTGATTTATCTAGATTTGAAAGAGGAATATTTAGATCTCTCACTATTATGGTTTTACTATCTGTTTCCTTCTTGAGCTCTCCCAGTTTCTCCTTTATGAATTTAGATGCTATGCCAATTGATGCATACATATTGAGCAGTGTTATTTCCCCATTGTCTATACTGCCTTTAATCAGGATGTAATGACCTTCCTTGTCTTTTTTAATCATCTCTATTTTTTGCTTTGGCTTTGTCACAAATCATAGTAGCCACTCCTACCTTCTTTTTCTCATTTGATGCCCAGAAGATTTTGCTCAAGCTCTTAACCTTAAACTTGTGCACATCCACCCTCCGCATATGTGTTTCTTGTAGACAACATATGGTAGGATTTTGGTTTCTAATCCACTCTGCTATTTGCTTCCATTTTATGAGAGAATTCATCCCATTCACATTCAGAGTTATAATTATCAGTTGTGCATTGGCTGACATTTTCATATCCTGCCTTATTCCTACCCCTTCTTCTCACACAATCTCCTTTTAAGCCAGTGGTTTGCTTTAAGCTGGTAACCCTTATGCCCTCCCTTGATGAACTTCCCTTTCTACCCACTCCCTTATTATTCCCCTCTTTTTATTTTTAAAGGCTGAATGAATTCCCTCCCCCTTCTTCTCCCCTCCTTTTTTTTGACCTCCTCACTACCCAGATCCCCTTGTTTTATCCCTTCTGACTTTCTCAGTAGGGTTAGATAGAGTTTTATATCCCAATGGATAATATAGCTACTCTTCACTCTCAGGGTTAATTACACTGAGAGTAACATTTAAATATTACCTCTTAATGCTCTCTTCCTCTCCTTATGATAGTATTTGCCCCCTCCCCTTCCCATGCCCTCTTTGTGTGTAATAGAATATCCTATTTTTCTTATTTATTCAAGTGTCTCTTGGTGTCCCCTACTATTCACCCCCCTCTTTCCCACCTCCCATATCATCTTAGACCATTTAGTACTCCACACTCTCCTTGTGAATTATTCTTCTGATTACAATAATAGTGAATACTATAATAGTGAATAGAGTTCACTACAGAGAATTATATATAGCATTTCTCCACATAGGAATACAGATAATTAGATCTTATTGAAGCCCTTAAAGAGGCAAATTTACAAAATATGAGTTTTCTTTCTTTCCCCTTTGTTTCTTATTTACCTTTTCATGTTTCTCTTGATTTTTGTGGTTGGATATCAAACTTTCCATTTATTTCTGGTCTTTTCTGTGAAAATACTTGGAAATCTTCTTATCTTGTTGAAAGCCCATACTTTCCCCTGGAAGTATATAGTCAGTTTTGATGTGTAGTTGACCCGTGGTTGAAGGCCCAGTTCTCTTGCCTTTCTGAATATCATATTCTAAGCCTTGCAGTCTTTTAGCGTGGAGGCTGCCAGATCCTGTATGATCCTGATTGGTGTTCCTTGGTATCTGAATTGTCTCTTTCTGGCTTCTTGTAAATTTTTTTCTCTTACTTCGAAGCTCTTGAATTTGGTTATTATATTCCTGGGGATTATCTTTTCTTGGTCTAGTGTAGAAGATGATCTATGCATCCTTTCAATGTCTATATTGCCCTCTTGTTGTAGAACTTCAGGGCAATTTTGCTGAATAATTTCTTTTAGTATGGAGTCCAAATTTCTATTAATTTCTGCTTTTTTCAGGAAGACCAATGATTCTCAGATTGTCTCTTCTAGACTGGTTTTCTTGGTCTGTCACTTTCTCATTGAGATATTTTATGTTTCCTTCTATTTTATCAGTCTTCTGACTTTGTTTTATTTGTTCTTGCTGACTTGAGAGATCATTAGCTTCTAATTGCTCAATTCTAGCCTTTAGGGACTGGTTTTTGGCTATAATCTTTTGGTTTTCCTTTTCAATCTGATCATTTCTGGTGTTCAATTTGCTTATCAGTTCATTTGATTTCTTAACCTCACTTTCTAATTGCAAATTTCTGCCTTTTAAACTGTTATTTTCTTGCCTGATTTCTTTTTGAGCTATTTCTCATTTCTCTAGCCAAATCTTTTCCAACTTTCTTGTCTTCTCAGATTTGAACTCTTCAAGAGCTTGTGACTAGTTTTCATTATTTTGGGAGGGTTTGGATGTGATTACTTGTTTGTTCTCTTCTGTTTGCTCTGTTGTCTGGATTTTCTCTGTGTAAAAGTTATTGAGTGTTAAAGATTTCTCCTTGTTGTTAATCTTTCTCTTCTGGGCTTACTGATTCTAGGTTGCCATTTTTAAGCCAGCACCCTCTCAGCTTTATCCTCATGCTCAGGGTTTGCCTGTGCTCTTTAGGTTCCTGAGGTCTCAGATCTGGTTGTTCTCAAGCTCAAGCCTCCTGGTGGTCCCCCTTTCTTGATCCTCTGCCAGAGGCTCCTTTACAAGTCTCAGGGCACTGCTTCCACAGTCATATACTGCACTGGTTCCCCACTCAAGTTTTCAGAGCCTTCTCTCATGCCTGAGTCCACCTCCACCTGGGCCTGCACTCAGTTTCTGAGCTCAAATTCCTTGCGCGTTCTTTAGCCTTTTGGGTTCTTAAGTCTTGCTGCTCTCAGGAGAAGACCCTGGAGCTTCCAATGACTCAATTTGTGCCCCAAACTTGCTCTACTTCTTTTGTGCTGGCTTTGGCACTGTAGGTGGTATGTGGGGGCAGGGGGATTGCTCAGCCTGTGATTTAGTGAGAGCTCTTTCACCCCTTTATAGCATGAAAGGCCCCAATTTCATGTACCTTCCACACTGAGCCCTGTTGTGGTGTCCCTCCATTTGTCTGGATTTGTTTTTATGTCCCCTTGAGGAGTCCTGTATGTTTTGGTTAGGAGATGTTAAGCCACTGCTTTTTACTCTGCCGCCATCTTAACCCCCGGAACCAAAACTCTTTAGTTACTTTCTATAGCTGCCATCAGAGCTATCATTGATTATCTATAAGTTTTCTGTATGATCTAAGGAGAAGTGTTTCTAATAAATGTTCTCCTGGCCTGTGCTCTGGAATGTGAGTGACCAGAAGCACTTCTTGGAACTCTGATCAAGATCCCCTGCTATCTTATGGCCAAAAATGTACTAAAATACTAGTACTAGTGGTACTAGTACTATGGCTGCTGGTGTGCACTAGTGCTCCCTCATGCCCTAAGACCATGATCCAAGACTGCAATCTGAATATGTGTTTGGGCACTGCAAAAAAAGTTGGCAAAGGGACCCCTACAATCTTCTTCTGAGCTATTGTTCTATCTCCCTTATTATCTGTGGCTGAGAGCTCAGGAAAACTTTGATGCTGAATCAGATGTCTCCCAAGCTTGTTGCAACATGGGGCCTACTTTGAAGTGCTTTTTTGTGCTCTTCTTCCACCTAGGTGCAATAGCTCTTTCTTGACATATTTCTAAATTATCTTGAACTGAAAAATTATTTTGTCTCTTCTTTTTGTGGGTTATGCTGCTTCAGAATTCATTTAGAGGTATTATATCATAGTTGCTTAGAGTGGAAGAGAGATTAGGTGTGTTAAAGGGATTAGGTGGGTCCATGTATTTTCTCTGCCATCTTGGCATTTATACCTCAAAAATTTGCAATTGATGCAAATCAGGACTGGATTTCATATTTTTTTACTTTCTAGACTTTAAAAATTGTTAATCAGATTGAATTTATAAACATTTATAAATAGACTTTCCCCCAAAAAAAGAGTCTGCTTTTTAAACATTTACCAGTATACCCCTATATTACTCTATGAACATTATTTAAGATCAGAAGGATTACTTCGGGAATAAAATCACCACCAACTTGGAGACCTGGTGACAATAAACTAGTAGTAGTAGTAGTAGTAGTAGTAGTAGTAGTAGTAGTAGTAGTAGCAGTAGTAGTAGTAGTAGTAGTAGTAGTAGTAGTAGTAGTAGTAGTAGTAGTAGTAATCAACTAACATTTATATAGAGCTTTAAGGTTTGTTTGCAATTTATGTTCATTATTTCATTTGAGCCTCATAACATCCTTGCACCTGCTCTACTCTTATCTCTGTCAGTGGGCACCTCCCAAGTATATGTCATAAATGCACTATATGCTACTTGGGATAGCCAAAGACATAGAAAGACTACTACGGTATCATGGTTTCTTAGGTGTCATCTCGTCTCACCACATTTCACAGAAGAATAAACAGATGTCCCCCAAGGGGAAATAATCAGACAGTTTGTTAATAAATAATGCAATTCCAGAATCTGAATTTCCCAGTCCCCAGTCCAATATTCTCCCTATTGCTTCTAAACTGCTAAAAAACAATATATTAAGAATTTGTAAAAACAATGTATTAAGAATATATAAAGGAAACTAAAGCAATTTACTTTGAGAAGAAAAAGCTGAGAAACAATTTTACTAAAACTTACAAAAATACAGATAAGCCATGCAGAAATGACATAATGCAATTCTTAAATTCAAAAGCATATAATCTATCCAAATGAACCATTTTTTGAGGGTTGCTATAAACTACTGTAGAGCTCATTATATTAGTGTAATACTGGATATACTACTTTGATATCCTGCTATTAGGGTCAGCAAGAAGGAAAACAATTGGTCAGAAGATAAAAAACAAAAGAGTAGGCTGTGAAGCATGTTTGGAGAGAAAGTGAGGACTCATGCTCATATAGAATGAAAGTTCCATTTTTTAAAGTATGGAAATAATATTAAATAGATAGGATTTGGAGAGTATAGGGATCTGTGAATGCTAGAAATGTTGTATTCTATAGTACTTTTGAAATCTCTTTCTCTATCTACTACTCCTCCTGAAATGTAATTATGTGTTCATTTTTATATTACTATCTAACTATTCTATGGACATAGATCTCATATTCCTGGTGAGACAGGAAATTCTTCAAGAATGAGTATGGGGCCTTCTCCCTCTACTTCTGGTTAAGATGGGGGCAGAGTAAGGAGCAGCTGCTAGATCTCTCCTAACTGAAGCATACAGTACTCCTCAAGGGGACATAAAAACTAATCCAGACTAACAAAGGAACCCCACAACAGGGCGCAGCATTGAAGGTACAGACCAAGAAAACTGGTCTAGAAGAGACAATCTGAGAATCATTGGTCTTCCTGAAAAAGCAGAAATTAATAGAAACTTGGACTCCATACTTAAAGATATTATTCAGCAAAATTGTCCTGAAGTCCTACAACAAGAGGGCAATATAGACATTGAAAGGATCCATAGATCACCCTCTACACTGGACCCAGAAAAGTCAACACCTAGGAATATAATAACCAAATTCAAGAGCTTTCAAGTAAAAGAAAAAAATTTACAAGAAGCCAGAAAGAGACAATTCAAATATCAAGGAGCACCTATCAGGATCATACAGGATCTGGCAGCCTGCATGCTAAAAGACTGCAAGGCTTGGAATACAATATTCAGAAAGGCAAGAGAGCTGGGCCTTCAGCCACGAAACAACTACCCATTGAAACTGACTATATACTTCCAGGGGAAAGTATGGGTATTCAACAAAATTGAAGATTTCCAAGTTTTTGCACAAAAGAAATGAGGACTAGATGGAAAGTTTAATACCCAACCACAAAAATCAAGAGAAACCTGAAAAGGTAAATAAGAAACAGAGGGAAAAGAAAGAAAACTCATAATTTTTTTTTAAATTTGCCTCTTTAAGGACTTCAATAAGATCTAATTATCTATATTACTATGTGGAGAAATGCTATGTATAATTCTCTGTAGTGAACTCTATTCACTATTATAGTATTCACTATTATTGTAATCAGAAGAATAATTCACAAGGAGAGTGTGGAGTACTAAATGGTCTAAGATGATATGGGAGGTGGGAAAGGGGGGGTGAATAGTAGGGGACACCAAGAGACACTAGAATAAATAAGAAAAATAGGATATTCTATTACACACAAAGAGGGCATGGGGAGGGGAGGGGACAAATACTATCATAAGAAGGAGAGGAAGAGAGCATTAAGAGGTAATAATCAAACCTTACTCTCAGTGTAATCAACCCGGAGAGGGAAGAGTAGCATTATTATCCATTAGGATAAAAACTCTATCTAACCCTACTGAGAAAGTCAGAAGTGATAAACCAAAGGGAGCAGGGGAGTGGGGAGGTCAAAAAAGGGAGCGGAGAAGAAGGGGGAGGGAATTCATCAGGCCATTAAAAAACAAAAAGAGAAGAATAACAAGGGAGGGGGAAGAAATGGATGTCAATCAAGGGAGGGGATAAGGGATACCAACTCAAAGCAAACAACTGGTTTAAAAGAAAATAGTATAAGAAGAAGGGGTAGGTCTAGGGGAGGATGCAAAAATGTCAGTGAATGCACAACTGATGATTATAACTCTGAATGTAAATGGGATGAACTCACTAATAAAATGGAAGCAAATAGCAGAGTGGATCAGAAACCAAAATCCTACCATATGTTGTCTACAAGAAACACATATGCGGAGGGTGGATGTGCACAAGTTTCAGGTTAAGAGCTTGAGCAAAATCTTTTGGGCATCAAATGAGAAAAAGAAGGCAGGAGTGGCTACTATGATTTGTGACAAAGCCAAAGTAAAAATAGAGATGATTAAAAAAGACAGGGAAGGTCATTACATCCTGATTAAAGGCAATATAGACAATGGGGAAATAACACTGTTCAATATAAATGCATCAAGTGGTATAGCATCCAAATTCATAAAGGAGAAACTGGCAAAGCTCAAGAAGGAAACAGATAGTAAAACCATAATATTGGGAGATCTAAATATTCCTCTTTCAGATCTAGATAAATCAAACCAAAAAATAAATAAGAAAGAGGAAAGAGAGGTGAATGAAGTCCTAGAAAAATTATATTTAATTAATATGTGGAGAAAAATAAATAGAGACAAAAAGGAATATACCTTCTTTTCAGCTGCACATGGTATATTCACAAAGATTGACCATGTAATAGGGCATAGAATCATTGCAAACAAATGCAAAAGAGAAGATATAATAAATGTAACCTTCTCAGATCATAATGCAATAAAAATAATAATTAGTAAGGGCACCTGGACAGGCATATCAAAAACCACTTGGAAATTAAACAATATGACACTCCAAAACCAATTTGTCAAAGAACAAATCATAGAAACAATCAACAATTTCGTTGAAGAAATAACAATGATGAGACATCCTACCAAACTCTGTGGGATGCAGCCAAGGCAGTACTCAGGGGGAAATTTATATCCTTGAGTGCATATATTAACAAATTAGGGAGGGCGGAGATTAAAGAATTGGGCATGCAACTCAAAAAATTACAAAATGAGCAAATTAAAAACCCCCAGATGAAAACTAAATTAGAAATACTAAAAAATAAGGGAGAAATTAATAAAACTTAAAGTAAAAGAACTATTGAATTAATAAATAAGACTAGAAGCTGCTATTTTGAAAAAAGAGATAAAATAGACAAAGTACTAATCAATCTAATAAAAAAAGGAAAGAAGAAAACCAAATTGACAGTATCAAAGATGAAAAGGGAGAACTCATCTCTAATGAAGGGGAAATTAAGGCAATCATTAAAAACTATTTCTCCCAATTATATGGCAACAAATATAACAATTTAGGAGATATGGATGAATATTTACAAAAATATAAATTGCCTAGATTAACAGCAGAAGAATTAGAATACCTAAATAATCCCATATCAGAAAAAGAAATTGAACAAGCCATCAAAGAACTCCCTAAGGAAAAATCATCAGGACCTGTGAATTCACAAGTGAATTCTATCAGACATTCAAAGAGCAACTAATCCCAATACTATACAAATTATTTGATATTATAAGCAAAGAAGGAGTCCTACCAAATTCCTTTTATGACACAAATATGGTACTGATCCGAAAGCCAGGTAGACCAAAAACAGAGAAAGGAAACTATAGACCAATCTCCCTAATGAACATAGATGCAAAAATCATAAATAGAATATTAGCAAAGAGACTCCAGCAAGTTATTAGGAAGATCATCCACCATGATCAGGTGGGATTTATACCAGGAATGCAAGGATGGTTCAACATTAGGAAAACCATCCACGTAATTGACTATATCAACAGTCTAACAAACAAAAATCACATGATTATCTCAATAGATGCTGAAAAAGCCTTTGACAAAATACAGCATCCACTCCTATTGAAAACCCTGAAAAGTATAGGAATAGAAGGACCTTTCCTAAAAGTAATAAATAGTATATACCTAAAACCATCAACAAACATCATATGCAATGGAGATAAATTAGAAGCCTTTCCAATAAGATCAGGAGTGAAACAAGGATGTCCATTATCACCTCTATTATTCAACATAGTACTAGAAACACTAGCAATAGCAATTAGAGAAGAAAAAGAAATTGAAGGTATCAAAATAGGCAATGAGGAGACTAAGCTATCACTCTTTGCAGATGATAGGATGGTATACTTAAAAAATCCTAGAGAATCAACTAAGAACCTGGTAGAAATAATCAACAACTTTAGCAAAGTTGCAGGATACAAAATAAATGCACATAAATTATCAGCATTTCTATATATTTCCAACACATTAGTACAGCAAGAGGTAGAAAGAGAAACACCATTTAAAATCACCCTAGATGATATAAAATACTTGGGAATTTATTTACCAAAACAAACACAGCAATTATACGAAAACAACTACAAAACACTTTCCAAACAAATAAAACTGGAGATCAACAATTGGAAAGCCATTAATTGTTCATGGGTAGGACGAGCTAACATAATAAAAATGACCATTCTTCCCAAATTAATTTACCAATTTAGCGCCATACCTATCAAATTACCAAACAACTTCTTTACTGAATTAGAAAAACTATAATAAATTTCATTTGGAATAACTAAAGATCAAGAATATCAAGGGAAATAATGAAAAGAAAATGTGAAGGAAGGGGGTCTAGCAGTACCAGATATTAAACTACACTATAAAGCAACAGTCATCAAAACAATATGGTACTGGCTAAGAGACAGAGAGGAGGATCAGTGGAATAGACTAGGGGTTAATAACATCAGCAAGACAATGTTTGATAAACCCAAAGAGCCCAAATTTTGGGACATGAATCCACTATTTGACAAAAACCGCTGGGAAATTTGGAAAACAATATGGGAAAGATTAGGTTTAGATCAACATCTCACACCCTACTCCAAGATAAATTCAGAATGGGTGAATGACTTGAATATAAAGAAGGAAACTATAAATAAGTTAAGTGAACACAAAATAGTATACCTGTCAGATCTCTGGGAAAGGATAGATCTTAAAACCAAGCAAGAGTTAGAGAAAATTTCAAAATGTAAATTAAATGGTTTTGATTATATTAAGCTAAAACGCTTTTGTACAAACAAAAACAATGTAGTCAAAATCACAAGGGAAACAACAAATTGGGAAAAAATCTTTATAACAAAAAACTCTGACAGGAGTCTAATTACTCAAATATACAAGGATTTAAATCAGTTGTATAAAAAATCAAGGCATTCCCAAATTGAAAAATGGGCAAGAGACATGAATAGGCAATTTCCAGGTAAAGAAATCAAAAGTATCAAAAAGCACATGAGAAAGTGTTCTAAGTCTCTAATAATTAGAGAAATGCAAATCAAAACAACTCTGAGGTATCACCTCACACCTAGCAGATTGGCTAAAATCAAAGAAGGGGAGAGTAATGAATGTTGGAGGGGATGTGGCAAAATTGGGATGTCATTGCATTGCTGGTAGAGTTGTGAAATGATACAACCATTCTGGCTGGCAATATGGAACTATGCTGAAAGGGCTATAAAAGAATGCCTGCCCTTTGATCCAGCCATACCATTGTTGGGTTTGTACCCCAAAGAGATCATAGATAAACAGACTTGTATGAAAATGTTTATAGCTGCCCTTTTTGTGGTGGCAAAAAACTGGAAAAGGAGGGTATGCCCTTCAATTGGGGAATGGCTGAACAAATTGTTGCATATGCTGGTGATGGAATAGTATTGTGCTAAAAAGAATAATAAACTGGAGGAATTCCATGTGAATTGGAAAGACCTCCAGGAACTAATGCAGAGTGAAAGGTCAGAAGAACACTATACACAGAGACTGATATACAATGGTAAAATCGAATGTAATGGACTTATGTACCAGCAGTAATGCAATGACAGAAGACAGCTCTGAGGGATTTATGGTAAAGAATGCACCCACATTCAGAGGAAGGACTGCAGGAGATGAAACATAGAAGATAAACAATTGTTTGAATGCATGGGTTGAGGCGGACATGATTGGGGATGTAGACTTGAAACGACCACACCAATGCAACTAACAACAATTTGGAAATAGGCCCTAAACAAGGACACATGTTACAACCAGTGGAAATGTGCGTTGGCCATGGGTGGGGAGAGAGCATGGAGTGAAGGGGAAAGTAGGGGCATGAAGCATGTAACCATGTTAAAAATGAATATTAATAAATGTTTAAAAAATGAATAACAATGAAAACTCATAAATCATGTAACCATGGAAAAATATTCCAAATAAATAAATAAAATTTAAAAAAGAAAATTTAAATAACGGAAAAAAAAGAATTAGTATGGGGGCATCCATGTGACTCAGTGGATAGAGAATCGATCCTGGAGATGAGATGGGAGATTCTAGATTGAAATCTAGCCTCTTACACTCTCTTAACTATGTGACCTTGGGCAAATCACTGAATCCCAATTGCCTACTCCTTACCACTCTTGTGCCTTACAACCAATACTTGGAATTAATTCTAAGATGGAAAGCAAGACCTTTTTTTTAAAAAAAGAGAGTGAGCATGAGTAAACTTTTATATTTCTTTTGAATCAATGAATTCATCAAGAAACATTTATTAAGAGATAATTATGGAAGCATATATGTGGCTCAGGAGACAGAGAGTAAGGTCTGGAGGCAGAAGGTTGCAGGTCCAAATCTAATCTCAGATACTTCTAGTTGTGTGACCCTGAGCAAGTCATGTAATTCCAATTGCCTAGTCCTGACCACTCTTCTGTCTTGGCACCAATACATAGTATTGATTTTAAGATGGAAGATAATGGTTTAAAAAAGAGAGAGACCATTATATTTTAGGCATTCTGATAATTACTAGTGATACAAGTACAAAAAGTGAAACAATTCTTCTCAAGGAGCTGATATTGTAATCAACCACTCTTCCCAGAACATCTGAAATACAAGTTATTCTTTTTTTTGTTTATTTTTAATTATATAACTTACAATATTTTTCCAAATGTTTCATGCTCTTTCCATCCCCTCTTCCCATCCTCCTCCCATAGACAATGAGCAATTCCACTGGGTTTTACACATACTATTGATCAAGATCTATTTCCATATTATTAATATTGGCAATAGAGTGATCATTTAGAGTATACATCCCCAATCATATCACCATTGAATTATATGATCAAGCAAATATTTTTCTTCTGTGTTTCTACTCCCACAGTTTTCTCTAGGTGTGGATAGCATTCTTTCTCACATGTTCCTCAGAATTGTCCATGATCATTGCATTGTTGCAAGTAGAGAAGTCCATTATGTTCGATTGTGCCACAGTGTATCAGTCTCTATGTACAGTGTTCTCCTGGTTCTGCTCCTTTCACTTTGCATCAATCATTCCAGTTCACAAGGAATTCCTCCAATTTATTATTCCTTTGAGCACAATAGTATTCTATCACCAACATACACCACAACTTATTCAGCCATTCACCAAACAAAGGGCATCCCCTCATTTTCCAATTCTTTGCCACCATGATGAGCAGAGCTAAATATTTTTGTACATATATTTTCCCTATTATTTCTTTTGGTTATAAACCCAGCAGTGGTATGGCTGGATCAAAGGGCAGGCAGTATTTTAATGCCCTTTGATCATAGTTCCAAATTGCCATCCAAAATGGTTGGATCAATTCACAACTCCAACATCAATGTATCAGCATCCCAATTTTGCCATATCCCTACCAACATTTATTACTTTCCTGTGCTGTCATATTAGCCAATCTGCTAGGTGTGAGGTGGTACCTCAGAGTTCTTTTGATTTGCATTTCTCTAATTATAAGAGATTTAGAATATTTTTTTCATATGTTTATTGATAGTTTTGATTTCTCTATCTGAAAATTCATGTCCTTTGCCCTTTTATCAATTGGGGGATGGCTTGATTTTTTGTACAATTGATTTTAGCTCCTTTAAAATTTGAGTAAGGCGGGCAGCTGGGTAGCTCAGTGGAGTGAGAGTCAGGCCTAGAGACAGGAGGTCCTAGGTTCAAACTCGGCCTCAGCCACTTCCCAGCTGTGTGACCCTGGGCAGGTCGCTTGACCCCCATTGCCCACCCTTACCAATCTTCCACCTATGAGACAATACACCAAAGTACAAGGGTTTAAAAAAAATTAAAAAAAATTTGAGTCATTAGACCTTTGTAAAAGGTTTTTGTCATAAAGATTTTTTTCCCAATTTGTTGCTTCTCTTCTAATATTGGTTGCATTGGTTTTGTTTATACAAAACCTTCTTAATTTAAAGTAATCATAATTATTCATTTTACATTTTGTAATATTTTCTATCACTTGTTTGCTCTTAAAAATCTTTCCTTTCCCATAGATCTGATAGGTATAGTATTAATAGTTATTCTTAAATATATTCTTATATTTGTATTATATATGTATTTGTTGAATTAATTTTTAAAAGAACATAGAATTAAAAACTTAAAGTATTTGACTACTGGAGAGGTTTTTTTTATAATTTTTGGTTTTTATAAATTGTAAACTCTATAGTTAGGAAGAGATTCTAGTGATAAACTCTTGACTCCCCTATTTTTTTTATTCCATGACTTTTTTTAGGTACATCCCTGCTAATATTTTGGGTGCAGGTTTTTTAAACATAAGGTTCTTTTCCTTTGTTAACAATAGGGATTGATTGCATTTATTCAGTATGGCAACTAGGTAGCAGAGTGGATTAAGGGCTTGTTTGGACCTAGAGTCAGGAAGACCTGAATTTAATTTTACTTCTGATACTTAAGAATCCTTTGAGTCTGAACAAGATATTTAAACAGTATCTCTCCATTCACTCATCAGTAAAATGGACATAATAATAGCACCAATTTCATAGGATTGTTGTGAGAATTGAAAGAAAGAATATATTTTAAGTGCTTCATAAATCTTAATAGATTTCCATAGACTCAGAATTGTATATTGACATATCACTCATGAGAAATTTTTATAAAACAAAAAACAAGCAAGAAAACCATTATACTAGAAAATAAGAGCTTATTATAAGGGAAGGTCAACTAACTTTTTGATGGAGAGGGTTTTTTTTGTCAAAAGCATGGTGGAAAAAAGAGGGTTGTTGACTGTGCATCACTGATAGAGATGATAGAATCTCCATTTCTGGAGACCTTTATAAATAAGAAATAATCACTAATGCATATACCTGTGCTGTTATATGTAGGGTACTTGATACCTATAATAATATGTATATATGTGTATATATCTAGGGCTAGTTATAGAATGGCAGTTATAGGTCCTCTAGTCCAATCCCCTCATTTTACAAATAAGGGAACTGAGGCCAAAAGAGACTTTATGATTTGTTGGACTTTAGAAAAGTAGTAAACATCAGAGGTAGAATTTAAACCCAGGTCCTCTGCTCCTAGATCCAGTTTTATTTTTATTATTACTTGTATGATATACAACCTAACAAATGGAGAAAGTAAAAGCAAACTTATTAACTAAAGTGTCCTTAAATTAACAAAGAACAAAGCTAGCAACAACTTTATTACTCTGACTTCCCAGACACAGACATCTGATTTTATATTCTATTCTTTCCAGGTAATTAAAAATAAACAAACAAGCAAAAAAACCTAAAAAAATTTTAGATAAGTGATTCATAAATTTGAACTCATACTCCCTATTTACATAGACATAATATTTCTACCCAAATTCACTTTTTAAAAGATAATCAAAGCTTATTTATAATATTTCATAATTTCTCTATTCTTATTTTTTCTTCCACACATAATTATCAGCCATGGCTTCCTACTCTGTCTCAGAGCTTTCCCTTGAGGTTTTTTTCCCCTCCTCATAGAATTATTTCATCTATTCTGGTATTACGTTATTATCTTGTGAATGAATGACTTTGAGAATCAGAGGAAATTCCCGTGAGTTCCCAGACTATAAAAAATTAAATTAAAGCTCTTCTAAAGAAATCTTTGTATTACTACCCACTTTTCACAGAAAGTCCATCCCTTGATTCAATGCAAAAGGAAAGAATAGAGTATGGGAAGAATACCCTTAGTTACTGATGCTGTTACCTATACTGTTAAATGACTTCCCCCTGAGTGTTCATTTCATCTCCTGAATGTTTGCTGATCCTTTAAAACAGAGTTTCAGCATCATCCAATGAAAATTTCCATCAACTCATCCAGTAATTCTCATACCTTATAAAAGCCCACTGATTGAAGTTCTCAAGCACTCCAATGTATTATAGTTGCATGATTGTCTATGTCTCATATTCAATTACTAGACTGTAAACCCTGAGGGCAAGAAGTATTTTTTATCAAAATTTTGTGTTGCACATCACACCTATCACAGAGTATTTAAGAACAGCAGGAACATCATAAAAATGACAATCCTATCCAAATTAATTTACTTTTTTAGTGCCATACCTGTCAAAATACCAAGAAACATTTTTTACTGAATTAGAAAAAAACTATAACAAAGTTCATTTGGAAGAACAAAAGATCAAGAATATCAAGGGAAATAATGAAAAAAAAATGTGAAGGAAGGTGGCCTAGCAGTACCAGATCTTAAACTGTACTTTAAAGCAGTGGTCATCAAAACAATATGGTACTGGCGAAGAGACAGAAGGGAGGATCAGTGGAATAGACTTTGGGTAAGTTACCTCAGCAAGACAGTCTATGATAGACCCAAAGATCCCAGCTTTTGGGACAAAAATCCACTATTTGATAAAAACTGCTGGGAAAATTGAAAAACAATATGGGAGAGATTAGGTTTAGATCAACATCTCATACCCTACACCAAGATAAACTCAGAATGGGTGAATGACTTGAATATAAAGAAGGAAACCATGAGTAAATTAGATGAACACAGAATAGTATTTGTCAGATCTCTGGGAAAGGAAAAATTTTAAGACCAAGGCAGAATTAGAAAAAATTACAAAATGTAAAATAAATAATTTTGATTACATTAAATTTAAAAGTTTTTGTACAAAGAAAACCAATGCAACAAAAAATTAGACAGGAAACAACAAATTGGGAAAATATTTATAATAAAAAACTCTTACACAAGTCTAATTACTAAAATCTATAAGGAGCTAAATCAATTGTTTTGTTTTTTTTTGTTTTTTTTTTTAAACCCTTGTACTTCGGTGTATTGTCTCATAGGTGGAAGATTGGTAAGGGTGGGCAATGGGGGTCAAGTGACTTGCCCATGGTCACACAGCTGGGAAGTGGCTGAGGCCGGGTTTGAACCTAGGACCTCCTGTCTCTAGGCCTGACTCTCACTCCACTGAGCTACCCAGCTGCCCCCGAGCTAAATCAATTGTACAAAAAAATTAAGCCATTCCCCAATTGTTAAATAGGCAAGGGACATGAATAGGCAGTTTTCAGATAAAGAAATTGATACTATCGATGAGCACATGAGAAAGTGTTCTAAATCTCTTATAATTAGAGATATACAAATCAAAACAACTCTGAGGTACCACCTCCCATCTAGCAGATTTAGATTAGCTTGAAAGGAAAGTGGGGAATGTTAGAGAGGATGTGGGAAAACTGGGACATTATTGCATTGCTGGTGAAGTTGTTAATTGATCCAAATATTCTGGATGGCTATTTGGAACTATGCCCAAAGGGCATTAAAAGACTGCCTGTCCTTTGATCCAGCCATACCACTGCTGGGTTTCTACCCCCAAAGAGATCTTTGGGGAAAAGACTTGTAAAAATATTTATAGCTACATTCTTTGTGGTGGCAAAAATTTGGAAAATGAGGGGATGTCCTTCAATTGGGGAATGGTTGAACAAATTATGGTATCTGTTGGTGATGGAATACTATTGTGCTTAAAGGAATAATGAACTGGAGGAATTCCATAAGAACTTGAATGACCTCCAGGAACAGATGCAGTGTGAAAGGAGCAGAATCAGAAGAATGTTGTACACAGAGGCTGATACACTATGGTACAATTGACTATAATGGAATTAACTACTAGTAGCAATGCAATGATCCAAGACAATTCTGAGAGACTTATGAGAAAGATCACTATGCACATTCAAAGGAAGAACTGTGGGAACAGAAACACAGAAGAAAAACAACTGTTTGATCACATTGGTCGATGGGGAGATGATTGGGGATATAGACTAAAGGATCACCCTAGTGCAAATATCAATAATATAGAAATAGGTCTTGATCAATGACACATGTAAAACCCAGTGGAAATGCCCATCAGTTATGGGAGGTGGCAGGAGAGAGGGGACGGAAAGTATATGAATCTTGTAAGCATGGAAAAATATTCTGAATTAATTAATTAAATAAAAATTTCCAATAAAAAAAAGAACGGTGGGTTCCACACCATCCTGTAGAGGGTAGAGGTTGGGGTCCATAGATATGGAGCATTATAGATAACATCAGTTCTGGTTACTTTGTTGTTACTTTTTGCATATACATTGTGATGCTCACTGTTTCTCTTGTTTTTCTGGTCCTTCACTTTATTTCAGTTTATGTCTCAGTCTGCTTTTCTGTTTTCATTGTATCTAATATTTTTATGGCAAAGAAGTATTCCATTTCATCACTATAACATAATGTGGTTTATCATTCCTGAATCCATGGGCACCAATTTAATTTTTAGTCCTTTCCTAAAAAAGTATTGTGGCATCGTGGATAGAGTGCCAAGTCTAAAGTCAGGAAGACTCATCTTCCTGAGTTCAAATCTGAACTCAGACATTAGCTGTGTGATCCTGGACAAATTATTTAACCTTCTTTGTTTCCGTTTCCTCATCTGTAAAATGAGCAGGAGAAGTAAATAGAAAATGACTCCAGTATTTTTGTGAAACAAACAAAAATACAAATGAACTCACAAAGTTCAACATGACTGAACCACTGAACAACAACAAAAATTATAAATATTTTGGCAAACATAGGGACTAATTTTTCTTCCAATTAGAATCTCTGAGATGAAGAGACATTTTAGTCACTTTCTTCATAGGATTCTGAATTTCCTTATTGCTTCCTTAATCAATTTCTTAAAAGAACTCTCTAGGGTCCAACATTAGGATATATACCTTGATATAATCAGCAATTTTTAGGCTTACAGTCCTATCGACAGAGAATCTAAAGTCAGAGAATCCCTTCTCAAGTCAGAGTGACTGAGGTTTGAATTCAGTAATATAATTCACTTTGTTTCCACTTTTACTTCAGTTAAAGCTACTTACTAGTAGCCAGTAGTCTCTTTTTCTTATGAGACATGAGGATCCAACATTGACTTTGTATAAAGCTTCCCAATAATAAGTTAAACCTATTTTTGCTGGTCAAAGATCATCTCCTAAGAAGATATTTGGGCCATCCATTAGGCATCCATAATAATGCAAGCCTCTTTTGAATCACTCTGACATATGTAAAATGAATTTCTTTTAGCATTCTAACAACAATAGTGCCTTGTAGGCTTATAAAATTTGAACTTCTCATTTAATCTTTCTAAAATTGGATACATTTAATTTCCACTTCTCCCATGAAACCATGTTAATAAATCCAGTCCATAATAATGCCTCCTCTTTTGGATTCCCTATAACAATTTTATATACCATATATTTCCATATTTAAATATATGTGTTACATGTTTAGAGCTAGAAGGAAAATCAGAAGTCACTTGGTGAAATGGTCTTATTTTGAAGATGAGGAACTTGAGATCCAGAGAGGATATGAGCTTTTTTGAGATCTCAATATAGCCAAGGGAAGAGTCAGAATTTGAATCTAAGCTTTTTGACTCTCTGGTCCAGGATAGGTGTCTCATAATCATATATTCCATTCTTTTTTACACTACGTATATTTTGTGTGCCACCTATAATCGCTGTTATAGCATTTTGTTTGCTTGAATTCTCACTCATTTTTCTGACCTCTAGCCTAGCCTACATTGATGACAAACAGAGGTAAATGTTCACACTTAGGTGTCAAGATTTCGCTATGGGTCCCTCTCTACTTCCACAGTAGTAGTGAATCAATAATTCCCTAATGTATTTATTCAAAGGGTATGAACCAATAGTTCTCAATAAAAGTACTAAATTCTATGAATAACTACGAAAAATTGTTCTGAATCACTAATAATAAGACATGAAAATCAAAATAACTCTCAGGTTTCACCTAGTACCCAGTAATTTGGTAAAGATAACAAAGAAAGGAAATAGTCAATTTGGGAAGGGCTGCAGGAACATCAATATATTCATATGCTTTTGTTATAGTTGTGAATCTGTCCAATAGCTCTAGATAGCAATATGGTATTTTGCTTAAAAAATGAATATAATAGGTCTTCCAGGTTAAGATGGCTGTAGAGTAGAAGCAGGGTGCTTAATCTCTTGTAACTGACTTACACATGATACCTCAAAAGGACACAAAAAATAAATCTGAATGAATGAAGGGACCACACAATAGGGTGCAGCATTGAAGGTACATGGGATCTGGGCATTTCCATGCTATAAGGAAGTGAAATAACTCTCACTAAAATGAGAGCTGATCAACACACACACACACACACACACACACACACACACACACACACCCCACCACCACCACCACCACCACCACCACAACCACCACCGAAACCACCACCACCTACAGTGCCAAAGCCAGCACACAAGAGTTAGAACAAGCTTACAGCATTCACCAAGTTCTTAGCAACTACCTGGGACCACCAAGGGCTGGTTCCTGAAAGCAGCAAGACATAAGACACCAAGAGGCTAAAGAGAGTATACCTTGGATGCAGATCTAGGGCTGAGTGGTGCCAGACTGTGGAAGCAGTGCACTCAGATTCTTAAAGGAGCCTTGGGCAAAGGAGCAAGCAAGGGAACAACCAGGAGGCTTGACCCTGAGAACAGCTAGACTTGAGACTCCAGGAGCCTAAAGAGTGCAGACCTTGGTCACTAGGATAAACCTGAGAGGGGCAGCATGGCACTGTGACTCAGGCAAAAACTGCTCCACAGTTCTATAAACAGAGAGCCTGCCTGCCTCACCCAGGCTTCTGATTGAGAAAGAAAAACAACATAATAATAATGGCAAGCAATGCACAAGAACTACCCAAGAGAAAGAACAAGAAGAAAGCATTAACACTCAATAAATTTTACATAGAAAAAATCCAGACAATAGAGCAGACAGCAGAAGAGGACAAACAAGTAATCACATCCAAACATACCCAAACAAATGAAAATTGGTCACAAGCTCTTGAAGAGTTCACATCTAAGATCATGAGAAAGATCGAAGAAGTTTGGCAAGAAAAGTGGGAAATAGCTCAAAAGGAAATTAAGAGTTCAAAAGACAGAGACTCCCAATTGGAGAAAAATGCCCCAAAATTAAAGATCTAATAATCAAATTGGAGACCAAAATTAACAGCTGGAAAACAGAATAGACCAAACCAAAAAGGAAAATCAAAAGATTACAACAGAAAACCAGTCCCTAAAGACAAGAATTGGGCAAGTAGAAGCCAATGATCTCACAAGACAGGAAGAAGTAATAAAGCAAAGTCAAAAGACTGACAAAATAGAAGGAAACATGAAATATCTCACTGAGAGGATGACAGGTCAAGAAAACAGGTCTAGAAGAGACAATTTGAGAATCATTGGTCTTCCTGAAAAATCAGAAATCAATAGAAATTTGGACATCATACTACAAGAAATTATCAAAGAAAACTGCCCTGATGTTCTTCAACTGGTGGGCAAAATAGACATTGAAGGGATCCATATATCACCCTCTACACTAAACCCTCAAAAGTCAATGCTTAGGAATATAATTACCAAATTCAAGAGTTTCCAAGTTAAGGAAAAAATATTACAAGAAGCCAGAAAGAGACAATTCAGATATCAAAGAGAACCAATCAGGATTATACAGGATCTGGCAGCCTCCACACTAAAAGACCACAAGGCCTGAACATGATATTCAGAAAGGCAAGAGAATTGTGTCTACAACCCAGGATCACCTACCTATTGAAACTGACTATATACTTCCAGGGGAAAGTATGGGCATTCAGCAAGATAGAAGATTTCCAAATATTTGTAAAGAGACCAGAATTAAAGGGAAAGTTTGATATCCAACCACAAAAAAAAAAGAAACATGAAAAGATAAATAAGAAACAGAGGGCAAAGAAAGAAAACAATTATTCATAAATTTGCTTCTTTAAGGGCTTCAAAAAGATCAAATTATTTGTATTCCTATATGGAGAAATATTATGTGTAATTTTCAAAAATTGTATTCACTATTATAGTAATTAGAAGAATTATTCTTAGGGAGAGATTGAAGTACTAAATTGTCTAAGATGATGGGGGTGGAGAGGGCAGAATAGTAGATGGCCCCAAGAGTAACTTGAAGAAATAAGAAAATTAGGATACTATATACCACACAAAGAGGGCATAGGAAGGGGATGGGATGAATACTATTATAAGAAGGAGAGGAAGAGAGTGTTAATAGGAAATACTTAAACTTTACTCTCAGTGGAATTAATCCTGAGAGGGAAGAGAAGCTATATCCATTATCAGATCTTTGGGAAAGGAAAAAATTTAAAACCAACAAGAGTTAGAAAAAATTACAAAATATAAAATAATTTTGATTACATTAAACTAAAAAGTTTTTGTACAAACAAAACCAATGCTACCAAAATTAGAAGGGAAGCAACAAATTGGGGGGGGAAATCCTTACAACAAAAATCTTTGACAAAGGTCTAATTACTCAAATATACAAGGAGCTAAATCAATTGTACAAAAAACCAAACTATTCCTCAATTGATAAATAAGCAAGGGGCATGAATAAGCAATTTTCAGATAAAGAAATCAAAACTATCAATAAATATGAGAAAGTGTTCTAAATCTCTAATAATTAGAGAAATGCAAATCAAAACAACTCTGAGGTACCACCTCATACCTAGCAGATTAGCTAACATGACAGCAAAGGAAAGTGGGGAATGTTGGAGGGCATGTGGCAAAATTGGGACATTAATGCATTGCTGGTGGAGTTGTGAATTGATCCAACCATTCTGGATGGCTATTTGGAACTATATCCAAAGAGCATTAAAAGACTGCCTGCCCTTTGATTCAGCCATACTACTGCTTGGTGTATACCTCAAGGAGAAAATAAGGAAAAACACTTGTACAAAAACATTTTAGCCGTGTTCTTTGTGGTGGCAAAAAAAATTTGAAAAATGAGGGAATGTCCTTTGATTGGGGAATGGCTGAACAAATTATGGTATTTGTTAGTGATAGAATACTATTGTGCTCAAAGTAATAATGAACTAGAGTAATTCCATGTGAATAGGAATGACCTCCAGGAATTGATGCAGAGTGAAAGGAGCAGACCCAGGAGAACATTGTATGCAGAGACTGTGTAAACTGTGGTACAATCGAACATAACGGACTTCTCTACTAACAGCAATGCAAGGATCCAGAGCAAGGTTGAGGGACTTTTGAGGAAAAAAACCTAGCAACATTCAGAGGAAGAACTGTGGGAGTAAAATTACAGAAGAAAAACAACTGCTTGAACACATGGGCTGATGGGGATATTATTGGGGAGGTAGATGCTAAATGATAACTCTAGTCCAAATATCAATTATATGGTATTAGGTCTTAATCAATGATACATGTAAAACCCAGTGGAATTGTGCCTCGGCTATAGGGGGTAGGGGACCTAGGGGGAGGGAAAGAACATGAAATGTGTAATAATGGGAGAATATTCAAAATCAAATAAAAATTTTAAAAAATGAATTTAAAAGCAAACATTTTAATTCTGAGTTCTCACTGCTTGTCCTATATCACAAGTAGATAAGACAGAAAGAACACCCCAAATACATCAAAATATTTATAGCATCACTTTTTTTGGATAATAAACAATTTAAAATACAGTAATTGTCTCTTTCTAGCACACCAAAGTAATGGAATGTTGTGCTGTAAGTAATGGTTAATGTGATGAATATGGATAAGCATCGGAAGACTTATATTAAATGACACAGCATAAATGAAACAGAGAGAGGAAAAGAAGTGTACACAATGATGTAAATGGAAAGAACAAAAATAAAACTGAATGTTGCATGGCAAGAGTCTTGACCCTGGAGAGGAGAGGAGAAAATGTGCCTCTCTCTTTTCTTTGCAGAGATGAATGACTTTGGATGTGACATTTTGCATATATTGTTACACAGGATGAACATGTTGACATTTTATTTTTTCTAAAAGTCATTTTATAAAGGATAGTTTGCTATGTAGAATGGGGAGTGGAGGCATATATTTTGAATAAAATAGTCATGTTAAAATAAAAAGAGTAATAAAAATAAGAAATGTTTACCCCAAAAAGTAATATTAAACTTAATTTTACGTTCACCTTTATGTCCAGTGTTCCTCCTTGAGAATTATAAGCTTTGAATATGTTTTATGAAAATTGATTAAAGAAAAAAGGGTCATTTACATACTGGAAACTAAGATGGCAAAGAATATTCCATTCCCTTTATCCCTTCAAACACTCAAAAAAATTGCCTCAAAACAAAAGAAAGCTGGAGGAACAAGTCCCATTAGGATAGTAGCCCAAGCAGCACAGCCTCTGAGGAAGTAAAACATGGAGCAGCCAAACATGTTGCAACTCCTCCTGAGGAAACTGAACTACAGAATAGGAACAAGCCCAGCCTAAACCATACATAGGTATAGAAGTCAGAGGAGGCAGGAAACCTACAAACTCTCACATGGCAGCAGAAACCCAAGGCTACAAGTGAACAGAGATGGTGACAGAAACCGCAAGAAATTAGTCACTACAATATGGCCACAGAGTGCCTAAGGCAGCAGAGCCCCAGTGTAGGGGACCTGTCCAGCCCAAGCCACTTGACAAGGGGAGAGAAGCAACAGAATGGGTACCAGCTCAGCCCACAAAACATCAGGGGAACTTGTAATGTGGGGTGCTAAACACAGGTAGATAAAATAGCTGTAGGCTTCCCCAGAGCAAGTCAGCAAGGCCACCTCCTCCATAGACATACCATTAGAAATGAAGGCAGCCAGGTCTGTCCTAATGACCAGAGAGGAGTACTCTGCAAGCTATGAGTAGTGTACTCTCTACCCCAGAATGAGAGAAGAACTTAGAGAGATAAGGTTAAAGAGAGGAGAGGACTCTAGAAAAATGAGCCAAAGACATTAAAAAACTTACTTTAGAAAGTTGCTATAGTGAGGGAAGACCAAAATAAAAATTCAGAAGAGGACAACAATGCCAACATGGAAACACATGAAGCCTCAAAGGTATAATAATACCAAATAAGATATATGTATATGTATTTAATATATAATATGTAATATATAATATATTATAGTACCAAATAACAAGAGAATTGATGGAAAAACTCAACAATTGAAAAAATTCAATGAAAAAATCAATTCCCTAAAAACTAGCATCAGCCAAAAGGAAATCCTAAAAATGCATTGAAGAAAATAACTTCCTAAGGCAGTGATGGGCAAACTACAGCCAATGGGCCAGATGTGGCCCTGGAAATGTTCTATCTGGCTGTGTGACATTATTCCTAATCTGACAAATACAATGAATAGGATACAATACAATGAAACTTCGAAAGAGTTGACTTAGAAACAGACTGACAGATGAGCATTTCCTTTCCTTTGGCCCCCTCTTTAAAAAGTTTGCCCATCACTGCCCTAAGGAATAGAGTGAACCAAATGAAACTGGAGTAAAAAAAACACACAGAAGAAAGCATTTCTTTAAAGAGTAGTCTTGGCCAAATGGAAAAAGAAACACAAAAAAAAAATCAAGAAAGAAAATAAGCCCCTAAAAATTAGAATTGGACAAATATACATATGTGTATATGCCTATGTACATAAACATATATATGTATAAATGAGAGGGAGCTTAGCATAGTGTATGGAAAATTGAAAAAATAAAGTAGGTAGAGTTAAACAACTATAAGTAAGTTGGTTGCATAATGATTGAAAAATGTTAGATGATTTCTAGGTTCTTGATATTCCTTGGGCCAGTAACTTACAATCCTATAGATCTGGGAAAGGACTCAGGGAGAGACTGTCAAGGTAACAATAACAGGGTTTATTATTTAACTGGGAGAGGAAAGGGAAGGGAATGGGATGAACTAAGTAGGGTAGAACTCAATTCCTCACCCACCAAGATCCAACAGATTTCTATACTGATCTTTAACTTTACTCAGCTGCCTAACTCTATCCTATCCAGAATTCCTCCCTTTGATAAGTGTAAAGGTAAACAGGTCCACTGGGTTGGTAGAGAAATCTTATGGCTGTTGTCCTTCAGGGTCTGTCAGGAATCCAGTAGGGTCTCAGCAACTTAAATCCAAAGGAGAGGGAGTAAGGCTTTTGACTACACTGTCCACCAGTGTGTCTCACCAAAACTCAACCTCTTCCCAGTGTGTCTCACCAAAACTCAACCTCTTCCCAGCCAGTGAAAGCTTGCTAGATGACACACATAAACAGGGTATCCAGAGAGAGATCCAGTACCTCCAGAGTGAGAGAAAGTACAGTGACTTGATTCCAACCAGCCACTGACTCCAGAGTTCTGGAATTTTCTCTCTCCCTCTGCCTGTCACCTCCACTTTCCTGATTTCACTACAACACTTCTAAGCTTAAAGCTGAGATTTAAGTCCTTTACCTGATACATAATATCCCTGAGCACGCCACCTAATTTTTTTAGTATTCTAGACAACTCCCTAAAAGTTTAACTTGTAGAGAATATATCTGCAGTTGCAGAGGAAATTTCCTTAGCTGGAAATTTCTATCAACAAAATCAAAGGTCTAGTCAATCTCTCTCTCTCTCTCTCTCTCTCTCTCTCTCTCTCTCTCTCTCTCTCTCTCTCACTTTCTTCTCTCTCCATTTATTAATCAATCATCTAAGATTTGTCAATTTCCTTATATCAATCAGAGCTATAGAATTACAGTAATCATAGAATTTTAGATTGGGAAGATTATCTAATATAGTCTGCCTATTTGACAAAGGAACCATCCGGGTATACTATGCATAAAATTCAATTTCTTCATCATTTCTCCTCCAGTGACCTCTTTGTTGTTTTCATTTGCTTTGTCACATTCACTAAGTAGATCTCTCCATTCAGGTAATAGATAGGGGAATCAGGAATCCTTGCTAAAATCTCCAGTTTTGCTACACCTTAGGCTGTACCTCTCTGAGTCTCAGTTTCCATATCTGTAAATTAATGAGCAGGACTAATGGGGACAGCTAGATATCACAGACTGCAGAGCCTGGAGTCAAGAAGACTAATCTTCCCTGAATTCAAATCTGACCTTAGATACTTATTGGCTGTGTGACCCTGGGCAAGTCACTTAACTCTTCTTCAGTTTCCTTATCTGAAAAAAAAAAGCTAGAGAAGAAAATGGCAAGGCACTCCAGTATCTTTCTCAAGAAAACCCACAAAACCCTAAATGGGATCACAAAGAGTCAGATGCAACTAAAAAATGACTAATCATCAACAATAAAAGGACTAAAAATTGTCAAAGAGTCTTTCCAAGTGTGATATTTTGTGATTCCAAATAGCAAAAATCTTAGCACAAGAAAAAGAAACAAAATGAAACTAAACAAACAACAATTTACAACAAACAACAAGGAAAAGAATGAGTGGATTATATCAAAAGTAGAATTGAACTTAAGAAGACTTAACCATGACATCTTAGATTTTTGTTGTTTAAAATTTTTCCTTAAAACAACCATTTGGGATTGTTTACGTAGGCGTTGCTAAAGTTATTGATCCAAAGACAAAGCGATTGTATAGCAACAAGAACATCAATAGAGCCCATCTTTTCTGTTCTTTCTTTCTTTCTTTTTTGTCTTGATGACTTCTACTTGGAACATGTATAAATGAAAGACAAACAAGAAGTCCTTTCCTCAAGCAAATGTTTCAGAGAAAATGTGCCAGTAGGTTAAATCAAAGTTCTTTGGCTATGCCTGAAGCAATTTTCTAAAGAACCAAGTACAAGGCCCCAATAGACTCTATAGAGTTGTTTTTTCCCACTTTAATTGGGGATGTTGGGGGAATAAAATTAGGGCAGAAAGCTCTTCTGCACGGTTTTAACATGAACATTTTCTCTCCTGTTTTGATAAGTAAGAAAGATGGAACAAAGATAATGGTTGCTGCTTTCTTTTCTCTGTGGACAAACACTTTAAAATTTGTACAAGCATGCCCCATCTAAAGTCTTTAATTGGTTAACAGAAAACATCTTAGAAGAAATAACATTTCAAGAGACAATTAGTGCCTTAGGAACAGTGTTACAAATGGGCAGTCAGCCGAAGCACATTAGAACAGGGTTTCAGAACTTTACTGTAGGATTTGTTTATAATGTATTAGTAATGTTTTGCAAAATGATATTGTTTGCATCTATTTTATTCATAGTATGTCTAGATGGCTCCTCTGTCAAAGAGGCAGACTATATTAGATAATCTTCCAAATCTAAAATTCTATGATTACTGTAATTCTATAGCTCTGATTGATATAAGGAAATTGACAAATCTTAGATGATTGATTAATAAATGGAGAGAGAAGAAAGTGAGAGAGAGAGAGAGAGAGAGAGAGAGAGAGAGAGAGAGAGAGAGAGAGAGAAAGACTAGACCTTTGATTTTATTGATGAGAGAAATTTCCAAATAAGGAAATACCCTCTGCAACTGCAGATATATTCTCTACAAGTTAAACTTTAAGGGAGTTGTCTAGAATACTAAAAAATTAGGTGGCTTGCTCAGGGATATTATATATCAGATGAAGGACTTAAATCTCAGCTTTAAGCTTAGTTCTCTATGCACCATGCTAAACTTCCTCTCATTTATACACATATATATGTATATGTATATATGTATACACACATATTTCAATATATTTCAATTAGTGAAAATTAAGTACTTCACAAGATGTTTGCATATGAATTTCCACCAGTTGAAGTAATAATTATATGTAAAATATGGTAAATGGTTTTAACCTAATGGAAATATGGCATTGAAAATTTAAATAATGCAACTATTTAATATGAGTCATTATTCTCACTAATCACTACTTTGCTGTACATGCATACATATATAATGAATGAGGAACTGGGATTGATTGGCACCCAATCTTGATACATAAACAAGAAAACTTAAGTATAAAGGATGGATTTAAATACTGAGATTTTGATTCAAGTTAACTTCCCCATGCATGGTATTTATTCTAAACAAGTCAATAATATTTGAATAGCAGTTTATAAAGTTTTATTTGCCCAGGTCTCTCTTTGGTTTAGGGTGGAAACTATGTATTTGCTATGTGATTTAGGTTTCTCAGTTCTGGATCAAATTTCCATAATGAAGCATTTAGAGGTACAAAGCCCTTAATGCATAATAAAAGAGAACTTAAACAAGGCTCCTTTTGTGTGTCCTCCCAGATCTACATTTTTATTTGTATCACCCTCTCCTGCAGTTATTCAATGTATGGTTGACTGTATATATCACAGTTCATTACCCACCCCTTGGGCTGACTAATAGTGCCAGATGGTATAATTTTTGTGCATACTTCATTTGCCATGAGTGTTGCTTTATTTCAGTTCTCATTGGTAAGAAGAGAGGGTAGAAATACATCCTGGATAATTTTGGTATTCACAGGTGATTACAATGAAAAGTGAAATTGAAAAGGAAATAACAATAATACTATGATTCTTTACATCTATATTCCCTCTCCCCCATAAACAAATACTCCAAAGCAATACCCATGAAAATCAAATCTAATTCCACTACAATTCACAGATTCCCTAGAGTCAAGTAAGGACAATTCCAAAGTTTTACACTAGAGCTCAGAAACCTACCACTTTTATGATAAAGAAAATTATAGCCCTATAAAGGTTTGTCTTTCTACTCTCAAAACTTGTATGCTAAGCTTGATGCCAAACTACTTGAATTATATATGGAAGGTAGGAAACATAATCCTTAGAAAGTTCATATGCTCTTTTGGCTCCATTACAATGTCTAGAGAAAGTAAGAAACATCTACTGCAAGCTGGGAGGATTCTCCAAGTGGAAAGAAAGGACAGAGATGGGTGATGATATTCACCATTAAAGGGAATACTTACTCTGATAAGCTCAGGGATACATATAGTATCTAAGAGCCTGAAATGGAGCTATATACTGTAACTAAACTAGAATCAAATCCATTATTTTACTTTCTTCAGTCACTTTTGACTTCTCTGGGCAAGTGACTATTTAAACTATCCAGGACAGATGGTTATTTTATTCCAAATATCTCCATTGAAAATGCCTGCACAAAATTTTTCATTCTTCTCCTTTATTCTCCCTTCTCCCTTCTCCATTCTATCTTTTCTTTCTTTCTTTCTTTCTTTCTTTCTTTCTTTCTTTCTTTCTTTCTTTCTTTCTTTCTTTCTTTCTTTCTTTCTTTTTTTCTTTCTTTC
>NC_058132.1:358137422-358267231 GCF_016433145.1 Gracilinanus agilis
TCTTCTTCTTCTTCTTCTTCTTCTTCTTCTTCTTCTTCTTCTTCTTCTTCTTCTTCTTCTTCTTCTTCTTCTTCTTCCTTTCTTACCTTTACAATTACAGATTTACTTCCTTCCATAGAATAAAGGTTAGTAATCCATTATGAAACATCAATGTTACTAATTATAATGTAAATATTCCTCTTTTTTGTTATTGTTCAGTAGTCTCTGATTTTTCATGAATGCAGGGTCCAGAGGGTTTCCTTGGAAATGATATTAGAGTAGTTTGCCATTTCCTTCTCCATTGAATCCTTTTGTCAGATAATCAGAAATTAAATGTCACACCCAGAGTCACACAGCTAGGAAGTGTTTGAGGATGGATTTGAACTCAGATCTTATTGATTCCAGGTCCAGCCTTCTATCTACTAAGTCATTATATTAGCTTCCTGGGCATATAGAGGATAAGCGACTTGCCTGAGATAAAAAAATCTAGGAAGTGTCTGAGGTTGGATTTGAACTCAAATCTCCCTAACTCCAGGCTTAGTATTCTCAACCACTGAGCTACAGGTGCCTCTTCCTTTCTTTTACCAAAATTCATTTTAAAAAATCACACTCTCATCTTACTTTCCTTTTAGTTTCTCCCTACCATTGTCCCACACACACTTTGAAATTTGCCCTTGAAATTAGGTTATTTGTTGACTTCTCTACATATTTATACAACTTTCCATCTTTACTCTCATGTCATCTACATCTTCATGGTAGTGAATTAATTGCAGAGATTCCCAAATTCCCATTTTTGTTATGTATTATTACCTAAAAATGTATTCACAATCATCTAATCAATCCATAACTCTGATGAAAAAGAAATACCTAAATTTTATGTGATTTAGTAGCTAAAAGGCACCTTAGATATCTTTTGGGCCAACGATTTCATTTTATAGATGAAGAAATTGAAGGGTAGAGAAATTAAATAGTTTGCTCAGAAATATAAAACTAATTTATAACTCTTGTTATAAAAATATGGAAATTATTATGCTTGATCAGACCAAAATTCTTAATAAAACCATAGGATCATAGAAGAGAAATATTTCTCTCATTCCCAAAATAGATGTGAGACATTTGCTTGTCTAAAACAAAAGTAACACTAACGTAAATATTGGCTTTAGTTATGCATAATAGGTAAGAATTATTAGAAAGATGAAATTCTTGACAAAGTTTGTAGCTAGAGATCCTTAATATAGATACTCTGGGTTAGGGTAAAGATAAAAGGTGGTGAGAAGTTTTTAAGGGGTGAGGTGGGGGAAACAGAAAAATAGAAAGGTGGAGGAGTGGCATATAGGTTAATTTTAAAGAAATTTGAAGCAAAAAGAAAATTGTATGAGTCGATTCAGGTTGAAATGCAATAGGAAGTAGACACTAGAAAAGGTCGAACAGCAAAATCTATAGTTGAGGGAAACATATGTAATCATGGTACTGTGACCTTGTGCAATTATCAGACCAATTACTTGCTGCACATAGTTGTTGTTGGGACTAAATGAGGTGATCTATATGAAGTAATTTGCAAACTTAAAGCTACATAAATAACAATTCCTTGTTGTAGTGGTTCCCAGGAGAGTGAGATTATGCTCATATTTGGAATTTCTATAAATTAATACTTGTAATTATCTTACAAAGTCTTCCAGAGTCCTTCTAGGATCTCTTTCACTCAAAGCAAAGGATGAATTGTAGGTCAATGCCATAGCTCCTTGAAGTATTGGAGCTTGTAGATCAGTTACCTCTGTAATCTCTAGTCATTTAGTTAGGCAGTCAACAAGCATTTATCAATACTGAAAGAGCTAGAGTTTAAGAATATTTCAAAAAACAAAGTTTTGTTGACTGATGCAGTATAGTTTTTGTTTTAGTCTCTTTTTTACCATAAGGCAAAAAAAATTGATATCATAAATAGAAACTTTTATTTCAAATTAAAATTATAAAATTTTGCTTCAACTGACTTCTTTGACCCTCTTAGCACCTATTCTATATCAGGCACTGTGCTGGAGATACAAAGAAAGCCACCACTCCCCATCCCTAAAGAAAAATAATTCCCAATTTCAATGAGCCCATAGTCTAATAGGAGAGACAACAACAAACAATTATCAAGAAATAAAATATATGTATATATATATATACATATATATATGCACACACAATATATATAATGCACACACAAACACACATATATATGGAGAGAGAGAATTAGGGAGATTAGAGTGGAATGGAATAATAATATATATAGTATTTTCTATGAGTCAGCCACTGTACTAAGTGCTTTTTCAAATATCTCATTTCATCCTCACAGCAATTTACATTTCAAAAAACTGAAGAAAACATAATTTGCGACTTGCTCAGAATTTGAAATCTAATCTCCTTGACCCCAATGGACTCATGTCTCTGTCCATTGTACCACTTAATTACCTCTAAATGGAAGGGGGAAAGATAGTATAGACGATAGGATTTTATTTGAAATCTGAAGGAAGATAGGGAAAGAAAGACTTGGAGTCATAGGGGACAGCCAATTGAAATACCAGGAGTGGAGAGATAGAGTGTTTTGAGAGCAGAATGGTGGGGAGGCCAGTGTTACCAGATCAAAGAGTAGCTGGAGATGAGTAAAAAGGTAAAAACACTTGAAAGGAAGTATGGATGCGGTTTATGAAGTGTTTTGAATGCCCTTTTAGACCTGGAAGACAACTGAAAGATCATTTGGTCCAACAAGGCAATTTTATAGATGAAAAAAGAGGATTTTATTTTTCGTCCTAAAAGTGATCATGAACCACTAAAGTTTTATTATTGTTCAGTAATTGCAGTTGTGTCCAACTCTTCATGACCTCATTTTGTGGCAAAGATACTAGAGTAGTTTTCCATTTCCTTCTCCAAATAATTTTACAAATGAGGAAAACTGAGGTGAACAGGGTTAAGTTATTTGCCTGGTTTCAAAAAGTTAGTTTCTGAGGCCAGAGTTGAGCTACCACAATCTATTCTTTTCTCCAATTCTCATCCAATCCTGAACTGTATCCCAAATCTTCTCATACACTCAGGACCTCTTAACAGAAGGGCAACACTCTAACCACCATGCCATCTAACTGCTTGAACTGTAGGTAAAGATAGGAAGAAATCTCAAAGGCATTGATGTGAAATTTGGAAATATATCTAGGAAGAAATTTTACAAGATAATTGGGAAGAACAAGAGGAAATGACAATTTCTGACATTATTCTACTCTCTGGCAATATTTTTATAAATATGATCACTCCACATCTTACATATGCCTGACCCAGAACTTTAACAGTGATCTGAGACCATTCCCTTCTTTCCTGGGAAAAAAATCAAACAAACTCCAGTACAAAGGACTAGGGAGACAGAGAAGGTTGGTGAGTAAAGTGGAACTTAGGGAGTGATGCTGGGACATGGAAGTAAATGGAATATAAGCAATTGAGTGGACTTCCTTAGCTTACTTTATCAACAACGAAGGCAAGTTTTTGCTTCCCCATCTCCCATCCATCCTAGAAATTGCAAATGACAGAAAACATCTAGATTCTTGTAATGAAGTTTGTCCCCATATTTCATTTTTCCCTATACTTGTTTCCAAAATTCCCCTTATCTATGAGGGTGAGGTAGGAGTGGAGGAGGGGTAAAAGCACTTGATTCCCAAACTGTCAGCAAAATGCAAGGAAAACACTATGAACTCAGGCACAATTGATGTAAAATACATGGTCCTCCCAGGGGCAATTGCTACTTGCCACTGATACTCTCTTGGTTAATAATCTTTGGTGGTTCTGTATTGCCTTCAGGGTCAAAATCAAATTTCTCTACTCAGCATTTTAAATCCTTCACAATCTGGTTTCAGGCTTACTCCTCTTGATAAACTTATGATCTAGTCAAACTAACCAATCTACTTTCTTGTCTCACATATAACTTTATAACACTACTCTGAGTGCCTTTATATAGGTTTTCTCCTGTGACTGGAATGTACTATGTATTTTCTTTTCACCTCCATTTTAGAATCCAGGATTTTTAAAAGTTCCCTTTCCTTTTTTATTTTTCTCTTGTATTCCATTTAAAAAATTTTTGTATATTCTCCTTGGGATCATTTGCTGACTCTCATGGCTTCCTAATTTCCTTCAAAGTTCAGCTCATGTCAATTCCCACACCAGGCTTTTCTAGTCCTTCTCTGCTGGTAGTGCTTTTCCCCTAACACTTACATATATAACTTCTTTTATACTTTGTAGGTATTTTGTATTTATTTATATGTTTACCTACTTTTTTGTGATAGGAAGTAAACTTCCTCAGCTCAGGGAATATTTCTTTTATCTCTGTTTCCTTAGACCTTAACACAGTTCCTGGAACATTGTAGGTACTTGATGACTATTTCTTGATTAATTGAAGTGGCTATCATATTTTCAATTGCTCTAAATTGGCCTTGGAAATGGGATCAGGACATTTGTCCAAGATGAGGCAAGAGTCTGACACTTTCTAAATGGTTGAGAGTCAAAGAGTTGGTTCATTTAGGACCAAGGACTCATTTGGGTAATGCTTGCTGATAGTTTATTTTCTTAATAATGTGACATTCATTATCTTAACTAAGTTTTCCATTATGCTATCATGTCTAGCTAATATTTTAAAAACAATGGCTCAATCTGTTTAGAGAATATGGTGGAGTAGAAGCAAAAAGAGCTTGAACCACTATGAGAATACTCTCCAATCAACATGACAATAATGCCTCAAAACTAATACTGAAGTGAAAAACCAAGAAGGAGATAGAATGAAACAATTTTCATGTAGAAAACAACTTGAACGTTAGGCAGAGAAGGTGAAGGTCTGGTTCACTGTGGTGAGAGGGTAGCACAGATTACAGGAGGCTACATGAAGAAGTACCTATGCAAGCCAACAGCAAGCCCCTCCAGCCTACAGCTATCTACTGTTTAAGGTCTTGAGCATGGGTCCAAGCAAACATCCAGACCTTGAGACCCTGCCTAAACCAAAATCTTTGCAATCCCATATACACTCCTTAAAATTTCAAGACCAAACTTATAGTAAGGTCTATAATCTCAGCCTGAGGGAGTCCATGGAGCATGCTTGATCTGTGTAAGTCAGAGCAAGGCAAGAAATTCCAGCCCAAGCTTGTAGTGAGAACTTGAACCCCAGTGCAAGGCAGTCTGCCCTGCACACCTTGTCTGAATAAACCCAGACTGAGAACCATAGCTACCCCTACCAAAACTCAAGGTGAAATTACAAGCACCAGGGCATGGTAATCCACAGTATGACTGATCTAACCAAGAAAAGACTGAGAATAAAAGCTAATTCCTAACACTAGACTCTGAATGTCAGCTCAGGGTAGCTTACAGTACTCTGAGGCCTTCAAGTTCTCAGTAGTCACCCCTGGGGGATGACTGAATTTAACAGTGGAAGGTAGCTTTCAGAGTTCCCAAGCCAGAGGCCATAATATCACCATAGAAGACCTAAAACTTACAGAAACCCAGAAATAGAGCTAAAGGTAGCATCGAGAAAAAACTGACATCTAAGAGTACCCTCTCTACCCTGAGAACAAGAACAAGTCTGAGAAAATGAGAAAATAGAGAAATTTTTATAGAAACAAAGACAAAAAATCAGAGATATAAAAGTAAACACATGCAGAGCTTCAAAGAAAAATATGAATTGCTTTCAGGCTCTGAAGACTTCAAAAGAATTTCAAAAATCAATTAAAAGAGACAGAGGAAAAATGGGGAAGAGAAATGAAAGCAATGGCAGAAGAAATAACAGCAGGATTGACCAAATGAACAGGGAAGTTCAAAAGCACACAGAAGAAATTTACTTCTTAAAAATTAGAATTGGGTAGCTAAAAGCTAATAAGTTCATGATACATCAAGAAACAATAAAACTAAATCAAAAGAGTGGGGGGAAAAACAGAAGAAAATGTGAAATATCTTATTGAAAAAACAACTGACCTGGAAAATAGATCCAGGGGAGACAATTTAAAAAATTATGGGACTACCTGAAAATCATGATAAAAAAATAAAATCCTGGACATCATAATATAAGAAATTAATAAAGAAAACTGCCCTACTATTAGAAATTGAAACAATCCAAAGATCATTTCCAAAAATAAGTTCCCAAACGACAACTCTCATGAATATTGTAGATAATTCAAGAGCCCCCAAAGTCAAGCAGAAAATACTACAAATAGCAGAAAGAAATAATTTAAATACCATGGAGCTAATCAGGATTAAACAAGATTTAACAGCCTTTACATTAAAGGATCAGATGCCTTGGAATCTGTTTTTCTGGAAAGTGAAAGATATAATTTTATAACTCAGAATCACCTATCCAGCAATACTAACTATATTCTCTTCAGGGAAAAAATAAACAATTAATAAAATAAAAGATTTCCAAGAATTCCTGATGAAAAGACAAGACATAGACAGATAATTGATGTTCAAACACAAAACCAAAAGAAGCTTGAAAAGGTAAATAAGAAAGTGAAAATTTAAGGGATTTAATAAGATCAACTCTATGTATTCCTATGTGGTTAAATTATATTTGTAATTCTTAAAAAATTATCAGTATCAGAGTAGTTAGAAGAGTATATGTTGACAGATGGTGTGGGAATAAGTTGATTAGGATGATGTGATGTGCAAAAATAACCAAAGAGTGAAAAAGAAGATTATGTTGAGAGAAAAGGGAAGTGAGAGGAAAGGGAAGTAAGAGGTTGAATGGGATAAATTATCTCACATAAAGAGATGTGAATACTATAAAGTGGAAGGGAGGGTGAGGGTGGTGATGGGCAATACTTAAACCTAATCTCATCATAACTGGCCCAGAGGGAGAACAACAGCCATAACTATTTGGATATAGAATCCTATCTTACCCTATAGAGAAGTAGAAGGGCTATAAAAATGAGAATGCCCTCTGATCCTGTAAAATCCCTACTGGTCCTGTATCCCAAAGAGATCATAAAAAAGGGGCAAAGGACCTACTTATACAAAAATATTTATAGCAGGTCTTTTTGTGGTGGCAAAGGATTGGAAATTAAGGAGTTTTCCATCAATTAGTAAACTGAACAAATTGTGGAACATGTTGGTGATGGAATATTATTGTGCTTTAAGAAATGATAAGTAAGATGGTTTCAGAAAAAGCTGGAAAGATTTTCATGAACTGATTGAGAGTGAAATAAGCAAAACCAGAACATTGTATATAGTAATGACAATATTGTATGATGATCAACTGTGAAAATGTGGGTACTCTCAGCAGATCTCTGGGCAATTCTGAAGGATTTGTGACTAGTAATGATAACCATCTCCAGAGAAAGAACTACTGTGGTCATAAGGATGTAGATAAAAGCATAAAAGCTTACTATCTTTCACATCAAGTGTATTTATGGTTTTATTTTGGGGTTTTGGTTTTGTAGGAGTATGATCTTACAACAATGACCAATTTGTAAGTTTGTTTGTCGTGATAATATATGTGTGGCCCAGATCAAATTGCTTATCATCTCTGAGTTGGGGGAGGGAAGGAAAGAGTTTGGATCTTATAATTTTGGAAAACTTATGTTGAAAATTATTATGACATTCAATGGAGAAAGTAAAATATCTTTCAATTTTAAAAAAAGAACTGAAATAGTGAGATGCTTACTGCTATATTCAAACTCTGAGTCTCACCTTGATTGACAAGGGAGACAGTTGGAAGACATCAGAATGTTCCCGAATGCTGTGAGGACAGGAGCAAAGGCAGTTGGCCTGAGGATATAAATACCCTAACAGTCATCTGGGAGGGGTCTTTGGTCTTTGAGCTTTGACAATTGATCTTTGATCTCTGATCTTGGAGCACTGATCTGTGGGTCTCTGACCTTGGGTTACTGATTCTTCCTGAATCTCCCTAGATCTTTAGGCACCTAAATCATCATATCTATTTAGGTCCCTGGGCCCCAAGTGGGAACCGGGAGGAGGGAGGTATAAGAAGAGGGTGGATTTCCTAAGGGTGGTTACTTCCTAAAGGCTGTAATCACAAATTGATACTAAGAAAGCTGAGAGAGGTCATTGATATCTGTACCAACTAAGCAGATTGCCCTCTGGTTTGGCAGTGGCCAAGCTGGACCAGAGGAGCGTGAAACCCTAGCTCCAGTTTTGCTGAAACATCAGCCTACAATCCTGAGGGATTACTCATCAAAGATATTAGTGTGACAAGGTCTCCTATACCCAATCTGTTCCAGATTATTCCTTTCCCTATTTAACATCAATAGATAAAGTTTTATTAAGTACCTTCCTGAGTGGTCATTAAATCACGACCCTTGGGGAGGGAGCAGTGCAGTCAGATGATATGTGATCCAAGGCTAATTAGAGCCCAATATTAATAATCAATCAACCCCAGGTGGGACCTTAAAGGGTTACACATCCACCAGACCATCAAGGGTCCTGCCTGGGCACTGTTATATAGAAATAGGAATTATATCATTTAGCAAAGATGACTGAGTTGGTGTTCCCTCAGTGCACCAGCTACCATGGGGAATACAGGCACAGTTTTCCTAACCAACATCCCCTAGGAGCATAGTAACAGTATCAAGTAGAGTCCCTATATTATTTTTATAATATTACTGACTGATTATTCAAAGAGTAAGTGAAATATCTATTGAGCAGTGTAACAAAACTGTCTTTACCTTCTAGAAGATAAAAGAAGATGGGTTAGTATTTCATACTTCAGGTACTTATTAATGTATTTTCAAGAATCTTTTTTGTGTTGTAAGCTTTTATTTTTTTGTCTGTGTGGAGGAAATAGATCTGTTGTTTTTTTTAAAAAGAATATTCTAGCACATGTAGGCAAGAGTGAAGAATAATATTTCTAACACAAATCTTAAGGGCAGTAATAGAGAAAGTGGAGTTTTAGTCAGATTGCCTAAGGTCCTATTAAAGAGTGAGCAGAAAAGTTCCTGAATCAGGAAGACTTGGTTTCAAGCCCCATCTCACTATCTGTGTGACCCTGGGCACTTAACCTGTCTATCCCTCAGTTTCTTCACCTGTAAAATGAGGAGTTGTATTTGATAGACTCAAAGGTCCAATCCAGTCTTAAATCTATAATAGAAAATATACTAAACAAATGCTTAGTGTATATTGCTTTTTCTAAAAATGTAGATCTATTTCTGAAAATGATAGAAAACATCTATGATCTAAAAACTGGAGGAAAAAAAATTTATTGCAAGAATTCTTGCTCCATGGACCAAATAGCCTTGAAGAGCTCATGAGCTAATGGGAGAGACAACATGCAAACAAGTATGTACAAACAAGCTATATACTGGATAAGTCTGGGAAAATTACAGAGAGGTTACCAACATTGAGGGACCTTGGGAAAGGCTTCATGTAGAATATAGGATTTTAAATGGAATTTGAAGGAAGCCAGGGAAAGCAGGAGATAGAGAAGGGGAAGGAGAGACTTCAAGGCATGGTGGAAAATCAATGAAAAGGCTCGAAGCTAAGGGATAAAGTACCTTTTGCTATTATTACAGTTATCACAATTTAGCTATACCTTCTTATTCTATGTAATTCTTATCCATGTCTACCCATCACTACTCCAAAGATTATCTCCCTAGAGTATGAGGCCTTCTTTAAGGTTTTATAAAATTTTTATAAAAAAAAGACTCATGCAGCATTCATATACTATATTTGTTATCTCTCAGTCTCAATATATAATACTTTCCAAATATACATTTCTTTGATGATGTATTCTTTTTTTCACATGAAAGTTAAAGTTGACAATAAGCTATAGCCTACACCTATACATTATCTTTCCATTGACCCTTTGGGCCACTCACTATTTTCATTCTTCCAGTATCATGAGGTATTGATGCTTGCAGTCATGTAGCTTCATGAGGAACTTACTGGCATGAAAACTATTTATGTTCATGTGTACAGGTATCCAGGCTTGGAAAGAGAGAAGCTTGGAATAATTGAAAATGATACACAGTTTTCTTTTGCCAAATTCCACCCTGCTCTAAACCCTATGATCTTATATCATTCATAAGATCACAACATCATTTATTAAAATGAGAAGGAACAAGTACAACCACTTCTAGCTCAGCTCCTTCATTTTACAGATGAGGAAACTAAGGTCCATGGAAATGGACTGATTTGTCCACAGTTACATGGACAGTTGGCATCAAAGATAAGATTTAAACCCTCATCCTCTAAGGATATTGAAAAAACATGCATAAATTGATATTAGAAAGCTGGAAAATGGTATTCAGTTTTCCACCAGCAACATCTTACCTAGACATATACATACACTAATAGACTGTTTAAATAGACTGTTTAGTCAACTGTATACCACGATCTGGGAAATGAGCATTTTTCTTTCATTCATTCATTCACTCACTCACTCATTTATTCATTTTTGACATTTTTATTTGAATTCCAAATTTTCTCTTCCTTACCTCTGCTCTTATACATTGAGAAGATAAGCAATATAATATACATTATACATGTTAAGTCATGCAAAAAAATTGGAAATGACAATTTTAATCAGTTTTTTGTCATGTGGAATGTTGGCTGAGCTTGATGTGATCAGTATGTAAATGGAAACATTTGAAAAACTATAGTCCTACATCATGTCTTGGGAATATCTCTTATACTTGGAATCTATGAAGGGCATCTTCGATGATTAGATACTGTTGGTGAACATAGGCCTCCCTGTTCTACATTTTATTTGCTATTGATAGTCAGAGGTTATACATATTAGAGCAATAAAAATAGTGCTGGATTTGGAATCACAAGACCTGGGTAAGGAATTCATGTCTGTCATGAGTACTTGTGTGAACTTGGACAAATCATTTAATTTTTCCCTTCTATTTTAGAATCTATGATAAGAAATGACATGACCATCATATTCATGGGAAAACCATGTTGGTGGTATAAGAATAAAGAGAGCCTCTGCCAAAACTGTAATAATAAATGAGATCCAGGTAACCAATGTTATGATTGAAGAGAGAGAGAGAGAGAGAGAGAGAGAGAGAGAGAGAGAGAGAGAAAGTCTATGAGGTGAAACTCTCCTCCAGATCTCTCCTCCCTCCAAATAAATACTACTGAGATTTCAAGGGGGTGGCACCCCTAAACTGGGTGACATGGATGATCATGCCACCCCAAAGGAGTTATAGGCTTCCCTATAAGATGAAGCATGGGGGACCCCAGTCCAATTCTGAATGAGGGTGGAGTTCACGTAAGCCTCCCCCAAGGTCAGTCAACTTCACAGCGGGTGGTCCGGCTTCAAGATGGAGGCAGCCAAACCAAGCTGTGATTTCCCTCCCCAGTGTTGTCTCACAGGCACTCTGGAACACTATCTGACTAAGGAATGGCTTTTATTATTTGCAATTCAGGGGTTAGGGAAAGGGGTGAAGGGCAGAGGGATTTGGGGTGCCCTCTTCTCTATTCCTATGGATTCTCTCACTCTGGAAGGAACCTTTGAGGTTCCCACTCCCAAGCATCTCACACTGCCTCTTCTCCTTCAGATTCTATTTCTATTTTCTATTTCTATCTTTTTCTATAATTGTAAGTTAGACCAGAAAGGGTCTCTCAGCAAGGTTGGGTAATGGGGGAAGGAGCCTAAGAGATTGCTCCCAAAATGGAGTCCCAAAACTTAACTAACTTATTTATTGAAGTCTTGATGGGTGAGAAGTGATGGAATCTTTGACCAAGGAAAAAGAGTTTCAATGTCCAAAGAAAGATCCTCAGGAAGCCCTCAGGACTGGATCCAAGCTGGGATATCCTCCTCAGAACTTCTCTTCCTTCCTCGGAGAACTTCCGCTGGAAGACCTCTCCTCTCCTTTTTCCTCCAAGAAACCCCCAGAATCCTCTCTGGTCTCAACTGTCACCAACTGTCACCAACTATCAGCCACTCCTTCTCTGGCTCCTTTTGTCCCATCCCCCTTGCACAACTTCCATCCTTACAGTGGTAAGAATTGAAGTATATATTTTGCTTATTAAGTCATTTCTTTACAACTCACAAATAATAAATACAACAGGATACCATATTCTGTAAACTTTTGTGAGAACTATGTGACTCTGAAAGTGTGACTTTCTATTGAAACTTGTTTTTGAAAATGTGCCTGTTCCCTTATCAAATTTTCATCATGGGTAGCTGATTCCCATAAATATTTAAAAGAGATGAGAAACAGAGCATGTGGGTTTATAGTTACTGATGTCTTTCTCATCATTTTTTTTGGTAACAATATCATGAATACTTTTTACTCATTCTATTCTTAAAGTATCTTCCCCTCTGAAATATTTTGAAAACAGATACCTCAGAGCAGTTAAAGTTTTGTCACTTTATATGAGAGATTTTTCCTATGCCTTTTGATTGGCCCAATTTTTTTCTCCAAATTTATTTTTCTTTAGACCTCTTTTCACTTTTTTATATGGCATTTTGTATACTGAGATGTTACAGATAGAATGGAATGATTTTACTAGGATCAATGATGAAAATTGCTTTAGAAATGCTAGCATAGGGGCAGCTGGGTAGCTCAGTGGATTGAGAGTCAGGCCTAGAGACAGGAGGTCCTAGGTTCAAATCCAGCCTCAGACACTACCCAGCTGTGTGACCCTAGGCAAGTCACTTGACCCCCATTGCTCACCCTTACCATGCTTCCACCTATGAGCCAATACACAGAAGTTAAGGGTTAAAAAAAAGAAATGCTAGCATATCTGTTCCATCTTATTTCAATTTACTGATCTCTTCTATTTCAAAAATAAATCCTAATAATGATGTAATTTTCTGATATCTCATGGAAAAATTCTTGAAGACTATTTGCCCTTTTCATATTTTTAAAAGACTATTCTCATAATTTTGTAGCATCATAAATAAATTAACATACCTAATTGGCCTATTAGTACAGAATGCAGGGGCCAGGAGGAGAGAATAGGAGGAGGAATGAACTGATAAAAAAACTCAAATCAAAAAACTCTTTTTCACCTTATATCAGTCCCAATGTTTAACATTGTGCTCTTACTAAATTGAGTACTTTTAAAAATAATTGTTCATTAAATGAATATGATCTATATTAAGAGTAGTTTTTAAAAAGTGAAGTATTTGAAAACGCCCTTTAAAAACAAGCAACTAACTTTTTTAAAAAGTTTAATTTAAAAAAAACAGCCAAGTACATTAGATTCTAGAATGTTGGGAAGTCTTCATTCCAGAGAATCAATGTACTAGTACTGGAGATGACTCCTCTTCAACGTTGGAAAATGCCAGGTATTTCCAGAAGAAGTGTAAATCCTCTATGATGCTATAATAATGTCCACATTGTCTTGGGGGAACATGTCTTTTGATACCATTAGAGAATGAGCTTATGTCCTCTTGAATGGGAACTTGTGGTCTCTATCCTTCTACTTCTTTCATGAATAATTATAGATTACAAGTTTTTTTTTCCTGCTTTCTTCTAGGATGACCTCAGTTACCTTGTTACAATGAATTCCACAAATTGTCAGCATTTTAAATTCTGCATGACTGGGTAATTGTTAAGATTTTCCTAACTGATCTTTTTCCTCTAATCTATCTTAAATCCTGCCACCAGATTCATCTTCTTAAAATGTAGGATGATTATGTCATAGATCTATTGGTAGAAGGAATCTCAAGCAAATCCAACCCCTTTGTTTTGCAGAAAAGGAAACTGAGGCCCAGAGAGACTAATAAATCTTCCAAGTGCCACATTGTAAATATCAGAAGTAATATCTAAATCTAGCTCATCCACCTTCACAGTCCATTAGTGCTCTTTCCACTGTACCAAAAGGCTATTTTGATAACATCTCTTTTTTGCTATTGATTGTGTTTCTGACTTTAATGAATGCCCATCATCATTTGCGGACATCTCATTCTGAAACATCTCTGCCTTGCCAGTCTCTTTCTTCTGGTAATGAGTACCTTCTAGGACCTTCATTTTGGGGACCATATTTCATTCCCTTCTTGGAAGTTATTGCCATGCCCTCAGGTCTAACTTCTCTTCTTCCTGATCTACCACACTTGACTTATAGCTCTCATTTCTGTTCTGTGCTATAGAATTATGATGTAAGGTCCTTGATGGTAGGAACTGTCTTTTATTTTGTTGATGCCATTGATGGTGTCTTTTGACATCTATAAAGTGGATATTTGACTGCATTGATGGGCTTCCAGGTTTAGATGGAGGCAGAGTAAAAAGCAGCTGCTTAACCACTCCTAACCAAAACATATAGAACTCCTCAAGGGAACATAAAAACAAATCCAGATGAAATAAGTCACTCCACAACAGGGTGCAGCATTGAAGCCATATGGGATAGAGGAATTTCCATGCTATAAAGGGGTGAAATAGCTATAATAAAATGCCGGCTGAGCAACCCCCTCAATCCCACACACACACACCACCTACAGTGCCAAAGCCAGCAGAGAAGAGCTATAGTAAGTTTGGGGCATCCATTAAGTCCTTGGCAGCTACCTGGGACCACCAGGGCCTGTTCCTGAGAGCAGCAAGACTTAAGACCCCAAGAGGCTAAAGAACATGCAGACTTAGAACATAGACCCTGACCTCAGGCACGGTGGTAGCTGCAGACGCAGATCCTGAGCACAGCTGCGGACCTTGAGTGTGGACCTAGTGCAGAGGGGTGCAAGACTGTGGAAGCAGCACCCTGAGACTGTTAAAGGAGCTTTGGGCAGAGGAACAAGCATGGGGACCACCAGAAGGCTTGACCCTGAGAACAAATAGACCTGAGACCTCAGGAGCCCAAAGAGCACAGACAGACCCAGGGCATTAGGATAAAGCTGAGAAGGCACTGGGCTAACAATGGCAAGCCAGAAACAAGAACCCCAGAAGAAAAAGATCAAGAAGAAATGTTTAACACTCGACAACTTTTACACAGAAAAATCCAGACAACAGAGCAAACAGCAGAGGAGAACAAACAAGTAATCATATCTACACTTCCCCAAAAAATGAAAACTGGTCACAAGCTATTGAAGAGTTCAAACCTGAGATTATGAGAAAGATGGTAGAGAACTGGCAAGAAAATAACAGTTCAAAAGGCAGAATTTTGCAATTAGAAAGTGAGGCTCAGAAATCAAATGAATTGATAAGCAAATTGAAGACCAGAAATGACCAGCTGGAAGCCCTGAAGAATCAAACAGACCAGATTCAAAAGGAAAACCAAAAGTTAATAGCTGAAAACCAGTCTCTAAAGGCTAGAATTGGGTAATTCGAAAAAGATGCCCCCAAATCAAAAGAATTAAGAAGCAAATTGGAGACCAAACTCAAACAGCTGGAAAACAGGATAGACCAAATATAAAAGGAAAATCAAAAGAATATAGTAGGAAACCAGTCTCTAGAGACAAGAATTGGGCAAGTAGAAGCCAATGATCTCTCAAGACAACAAGAACAAATAAAGCAAAGTCAAAAGACTGATAAAATAGAAGGAGAAGGAAATATGAAATATCTCACTGAGAAACTGACAAATCAAGAAAACAGGTCTAGAAGAGATAATTTGAGAATCATTGGTCTGCCTGAAAAAGTAAAAATTAATAGAAATTTGGACTCCATACTAAAGGAAATAATTCAGCAAAATTGCCCTGAAGTTCTACAATAAGAGGTCAATATAGACATTATAAGTATCCAAAGATTGCCTTCTACATTAGACCCTGAAAAGACAACCCCTAGGAATATAATAGCCAAATTCAAGAGCTTCCAAGTAAAAGAAAAAAATTTACAAGAATCCAGAAAGAGACAATTCAGATATCAAGGAGCACCAATCAGGATCACACAGGATTTGGCAGCCTCCACACTACAAGACCAAAAACCTTGGAATAAATGGTCTAAGATGATAAGGGTGTGGGTGGGAAAGAGTGGGAGTGAATGAATAAGAAAAATAGGATGTTCTATTACACACAAAAAGGGCATGGGAAGGGGAGGGGATGAATATTATTATAAGAAGGAGAGGAAGAGAGCATTAAGAGGTAATATTTAAACCTTACTCTCAGTAATGGTATGGCAGGATCAAAAAGCAGGCAATCTTTTATAACCCTTTGAACATAGTTAACTCCTTGTATATTTGAGTAATTAGACCCCTGTCAAACTTTTTTGTTATAAAGATTTTTTCCCCAATTTGTTGTTTCCCTTCTGATTTTGGTTGCATTGTTTTTGTTTGTATATAATCTTTAATTTAGTATAATCAATCATCCCATTCACCTTCAGAGTTATAATTATCAGTTGTGTATTCCTCAGCTTTTTGGTATCCTCTCTTATTTCTACCCCCTTCTTCTTAGGCTATTTCCTTTTAAACCAGTGATTTGTTTTAAACCAGTAACCCTTGTCCCCTCCCTTGATTTACTACCCATTCTACCCCCTCCCTTGTTATTCCCCTATTTTTATTTTCCTATTACAGTATTTCCTTTTAAATCAGTAGTTTATTTTAAATCAATACCCCTTGACCCTTCCCTTGATTTACTTCCCTTTCCACCCCCTCCCTTTTTATTCCCCTCTTATTATTTTTAAGGCCTAATGAATTACCTTCCCCTTCTCTTCCCCTCCCTTTAAGAACTCTCCCCCCAGTACTCCCCTTGGTTTGTCCCTTCTGACTTTAACCATAGGGTTAGGTAGAATTTGATATCTTAATGGATCTAGCTACTCTTCCTTCTCAGGATTAATTCCACTGAGAGTAAGGTTTAAGTATTTCCTTTTATGCTCTCTTTCTCTCCTTTTATAATAGTATTCCTCCCCTCCGTTTCCCATGTCCTCTTTTTGTGGTATAGATTATCCTTTTTTTCTCATTCATTCAAGTTAATCTTGGTGCCATATTCTATTCCCCCCAAAACTTTCCCCCTCCATATCATCTTAGACCATTTAATACTCCAACTTCTCCTTATTACTAATTTTTCTAATTACTATAATAGTGAGTACAATTTTTTAGAATTACACATAATATTTCTCCATATAGATTTATAAATAATTTGATCTTATTGAAGCATTGAAGAAGGCAAGTTAAAGGTCAAATTTTTCTTTCTTTCCCCTCTCTTTCTTATTTACCTTTTCCTGTTTCTCTTGATTTTTGTGGTTGGATATCAAACTTTCCATTTAGTCCTGTTTTTTTTTTCTGTGCAAATGCTTGGAAATCTTCTATCTTGTTGAATGCCCATACTTTCCCCTCGAAGTATATAGTCAGTTTTGCTGTGTATGTGATCCTTGATTGTAGACCCAATTCCCTTGCCTTTCTGAATATCATGTTCCAAGCCTTGTGATCTTATAGTGTGAAGGCTGCCAGATTCTGTGTAATCCTGATTGGTGTTCCTTGATAACTGAATTGTCTCTTTCTGGATTCTTGTAATATTTTTTCCTTAACTTAGAAACTCTTGAATTTGGCTATTACATTTCTGGGGGTTGTCTTCTTAGGATTTAGTGTAGAGGGTGATCTATGTATCCTTTCAATGTCTATTTTGCCCTCTTGTTTGAGGACATTGAGCAGTTTTGTTGGATATTTTTTTTGTAATACACTATCTAGGTTTCTATTTGTCTCTAAATTTTCTGGAACACCAATAATTCTCAAGTTGTCTCTCTAGACCTGTTTTCTTGGTCTATTAAATTCTCATTGAGATATTTCATGTTTCCTTCAATTCTTTCAGTCTTTTGCCTTTTCTTTATTAATTCTTATTGTCTTGTGAGATCACTGGCTTCTAATTACCCAATTCTAGCCTTTAGAGACTGGTTTTTGGCTATAATCTTTTGGTTTTCCTTTTCAGTCTGGTCTATCTGGTTCTTCAAAGTTCCCAGCTGGTCATTTCTGATCTTCAGTTTGCTTATCAATTCATTTGATTTCTGAGCCTCACTTTCCAATTGCCAAATTCTGCCTTTTAAACTGTTATTTTCTTACCAGATCTCTTCCATCTTTCTCATAATCTCAGATTTGAATTCTTCAACATCTTGTGACCAGCAGCAGCTGGGTAGCTCAGTGTATTGAAAACCAGGCTTAGAGATGGGAGGTCCTAGGTTCAAATCTGACCTCAAACATTTCCCAGCTATGTGACCCTGGGCAATCACTTAACCCTCATTGCCTACCCTTACCACTCCTCTGCCTGGGAGCCAATACACAGTATTGACTCCAAGATGGAATGTAAGGGTTTAAAAAAATAAAAAAAAAGATCTTGTGACTCATTTTCATTTTGGGGGGAAGGTTTGGATGTCTTTAATTGTTTGTCCTCTGTTTTCTTGTTTTTTTCTGTGCAGAAGTTATCAAGGGTTAGAGCTTTTTTCTTGATCTTCTTATTTACTTCTTGGGCCTTATTGGCATTATTATGCTTTATCTGCCAGAAGTCCAAATAAGGCAATCTGATACTCTGTATGGAGTTAGGGAGCAGTTTTTTGCCTGAGGCTACTTTGTGAGTCTCCTGGCTTCTCTGGGGACTCTCCTGGGGTCTCTGGTCTAGCTGTTTTAAGGTCAAGCCCCCGTGGTCCTAGCTGGCTGCCTTGAGCCCAGAACTTGGCCCATGCTTGCTCCTCCACCTGAGATTTTCTGCTGAGTTTGACCTCGCTGAGTGCTGCTGCTGCCTCTCTCAGCCCCATTCCCACGTCCAAAGTCTGAGTTTTCCAGCCACCTGGGATCTCAGGTCTTACTGCTCTCAGGGGCAAGCTCCTAGTGGTGCCACCTAGGTGCCAAGGAGCTAGATATTGTGCCCCCGCTCACTCTAACTCTGAAGCATAGCCTCTGACTCTGGTACTTTGGGTGGGGAAGGGGAGGGTTGACCTGCTTGCTTTTTGATGGGTGCTATTTCCCCCCCTTATAATGTGGAAGTTCCCAAATCCCATGTACCTTTGATACTGCACCCTATTGTGGGGTACCTTCTTTCATCTGGATTTGTTTTTTTTGCCCTTTGGAGGTACGCTATATTGGTTGGTAAGGAGAGAAAGTCACCCAGCTCTACTCAGCCACCATCTTAACCCAGGAAGTCTCCCTTAATATCTGAAAAAGCCTTTCACAAAATACATCACCCATTCCTATTGAAAACACTAGAAAATATGGGAATAGAAGGACCTTTCCTAAAAATAAAAAATGGTATATATCTAAAACCATCAACAAACATCATCTGCAATGGGAATAAATTAGAAGCATTCCAATAATATCAGGAGTGAAACAAGAATGGCCATTGTCACCTCTATTATTTAAAATTGTACTGGAAACACTAGCAGTAGCAATTAGAGAAGAAAAAGAAATTGAAGGTAATAAAATAGGCAATGAGGAGACCAAGCTATCACTCTTGGCAGATAATATCATGGTTTACTTAAAAAATCCCAGAGATTCAATTAAAAAGTTAGTGGAAATATTCAACAACTTTAGCAAAGTTGCAGGATACAAAATACATGCACATAAATCATCATCATTTCTATATATTTCCAACACATCACAGCAACAAGAGGTAGAAAGAGAAATTCCATTTAAAATCACCCTAGACAATATAAAATACTAAGGAATCTATCTGCCAGGACAAATGCAGGAATTACACAAACACAACTACAAAACCCTTTCCACCCAATTAAAACTAGATCTAAACAAATGGGAAAACATTGAGTGCTTTTGGGTAAGACAAGCTAACAAAATAAAAATGACCATCCTACCCAATTAATTTACCTATTTAGTGCTATATCTATCAAACTACCAAAAAACATTTTTACTAAATTAAAAATAAAAACCTATAACAAAGTTAATTTGGAAGAACAAAAGACCAAGAATATAAAAGGAAATGCTGAAAAAAAAATATGAAGGAATGTGACCTAGTAGTGCCTGATGTTAAACTGTACTATGAAGCAGTAGTCATCAAAAGAATATGGTTTTGTTTTAGGAGGATCAGTGGAATAGACTAGGAGTAAGTTACCTCAGCAAGACAGTTTTCAATAAAGCCAAAGAACCCAGCTTTTGTGACAAAAACCAACTATTTGACAAAAACTGTTGGGAAAATTGGAAAACAATATGGGAGAGATTGAGTCTAGATCAACATCTCACACCCTATACCAAGATAAACTCAGAATGGGTGAATGACTTGAATATAAAGAAGGAAACTATAGGTAAGTTGGGTGAGCACAGAATAGTATACTTTTCAGATCTATGGGAAGGGAAAGATTTTAAAACTAAGCAAGAGTCAGAAAAAAATCACAAAATGTAAAATAAATAATATTGACTACATTAAACTAAAAAAGTTTTTGTACAGATAAAACCAATGCTACCAAAATTAGAAGGGAAATAAGAAATTGGGAAAAAATTTTATAACAAAAAACTCAGATAAAGATTTAATTACTCAAATATAGAAGGAACTAAATCAATTGTACAAAAAATCAAGCCATCTTCCAATGGATAAATGGGCAAGGGACATGAATAGGCAATTCTCAGATAAAGAAATCAAAAATGTCAATAAGCACATGAGAAAGTGTTCTATATCTCTAATAATTAGAGAAATGCTAATCAAAACAACTCTGAGGTATCACCTCACACCTAGCAGATTGGCTAAATTGATAGTATTTATTATTTATTATTATTTATTATTCCTATTGACTCCCAGAGGAGCATAGGGCCGCAACCATCTCATGCCAATGGACTCTGTTTTGGGCAACTTCCCCCAACTGGGCATATCTTTGCCAGGTCTGTTTTGGCCTTCCGACTTTCCTCCTCCCTTGTGGATTCCATTTTTTTTTTTTATAACGTCCTGACTGATGGGATACTGAATTGTTCTTTCCCAGAGTCTGGTATTGGAGATCTTTTCAGGCCATACGATGTTCAAGATTTGATGTAGGAGGGGCAGCTGGGTAGCTCAGTGGAGTGAGAGTCAGGCCTAGACACAGGAGGTCCTAGGTTCAAACCCGGCCTCAGACACTTCCCAGCTGTGTGACCCTGGGCAAGTCACTTGACCCCCATTGCCCACCCTTACCAATCTTCCATCTATAATACAATACACCGAAGTACAAGGGTTTAAAAAAAAAAAAAGATTTGATGTAGGCATCTGTTAACAAAGACCTGGAGTTTGTTGGTTTTTGCCAGCACGCGTTGTGGACTCTGTTGGAGAGCAATCTTCCAGACTAGGTGATCCTTGGTTTTGTTGGTTTAATGAGGTTGCAGTTTCTGTAGCAAGTGAGATTTTTACGGGGTGAGGTTGCTAGCGTCGCGCCCAACCCTCCTCCTTTTTCAGCTGGGCTTGGGACCGTCCTTGGCGGAGAAAATGATAGTATGGGAGAGTAATTAATGCTGGAGGGGATGTGGCAAAATTGGGACATTAATGCATTGCTGGTGGAGTTGTGAACTGATCCAACCATTCTGGATGGCAATTTGGAACTATGCTCAAAGGCCTTTAAAAGACTGTCTGCCTTTTGATCCAGCCATAGCACTGCTTGGATTATACCCCAAAGAGATAATAAGGAAAATAACATGTACAAAAATATTTATAGTCTCGCTCTTTGTGGTGGAAAAAATTGGAAAATGAGAGAATGTCCTTCGTTTGGGGAATGGTTGAACAAATTGTGGTATCTGTTGGTGACGGAATACTATTGTGCTCAAAGGAATAAAGAACTGGAGGAATTCAACGTGAACTGGAATGACCTCCAGGAATTGATGCAGAGTGAAAGGAGCAGACCCAGGAGAACATTGTACGCAGAGGTTGTGTACACTGTGGTACAATCGAACATAATGGACTTCTCTACTAGCAGCAGTGCAAGGATCCAAAGCAAGGTTTAGGGACTTTTGAGAAAAAAAAACCAAAAACCTAGCAACATTCAGAGGAAGAACTGTGGGAGTAAAAACACAGAAGAAAAACAACTGCTTGAGCACATGGGCTGATGGGGATATTATTGGGGAGGTAGATACTAAATGATAACTCTAGTCCAACTATCAGTAATATGGAATTAGTTCTAGATCAATGATACATGTAAAATCCAGTGGAACTGTGTTTCAGCTAAGGGGGGTTAGGGGGCTTTGGGGGAGAGGGAAAGAACATGAAACATGTAACTAGGGGAAAATATTCAAAATAAAATTTATAAAAAAACTCAAAGAGGTTGTTAGCATTCTCTAAATTTTGAAATTCTGTAACAAAGGCCTAATTAGTCCCTTCTAAGATATAGCTTTATTCAAACTATTCTTTCTACCTTAAATGCCCTCCCTCAATATCAGTGCCAGTGTAATTTTTTCTATAGAAGAAAATGCCTTTGAGCTATCATATCTGAATTTCTATATGTAATTACACAATATGAATCCTAAGGGAAAAGTATAAGTAGGAGAGAGGAAGAGAAACTTACAATTAACTGAGGATAGAGGAAAGAAAGCTAAAGGAAGGAAAATGCAGAATCATGGAGTTTCAGAGAAGGAAAGAGAAGAAGGAAAGAACCATTTGGTTCATATGTCCGGAAAAAGAAAAAATCCCATTAACTACATATACAGTGGCCTTTGCTTGAACATCTTCAGTGAATCCCACTTGCTCCCATGGTAATTATAATTTCAGACTTCCAGAATTATTGATTGAGGCAAATAAATGTTACCTGTGTTATAAATAAGAGGGTAAACTGGATACTACCACTATTAATTTGGTGACAGTAGTGGTTGTTTAAATATGTGGTAAGTGCAAGATCACCTGAGTCTTGCCACCTAGCTAGATGTTGTAACAACTCTCTCCTTTATAACAGTGTCCAGGCGGGATCCCTCAGGTCAGTGGATGGGTATCCCTTTCAGGTCCCACCTGGGGTTGATCAATAGTGGGTATTGGGCTCTTTTAGCCTTGGACACATTTATCTGACTGCGTTTGCTCCCTCCCCAGAGAAGTGATGATACAACCACTCTAGGAAGGTACTTAATGGGTTATATATATATATATATATATATATATATATATATATATATATATATATATATATAATGTTTAGGAAATGGGGAGAGGAATAGGAAACCCTAACACTAATCTTTGACAATACTAATCCCTCAGGACTGTAGGCTGGTTAATGATTCTGGCTTGTTCTTCAGCTCCTCTGTCTTAGCCTGGCCACAGCCAAACCAGAGCAAGCAATCTGTTGGGTGATGTCTCTCAGCTCCTTCTTCTTGCCAGATGTTATGCCTTTCTCCAGCCTTTAGGAACCACCCTTTCCACCCTCTTCTTCTTCTCCTGCCCACTTCCTGGATCCCTCCTGGGCCTGGGATACCTAGATATCTAAGGATAGTTTGGATGCCTAAATGTCTAGGGACAGAAGAATCAGAGGATTCACGGTCTTGGATGCAGGTCGATCAATGTCAGTGGGTTCAAACAGGAGTTCTTGCAAGACTTAGCCAAGCAAAGCCTCAATTCCCAATAGACCAGGGTCCACAGATCCAAGGTCCAAAGAAGAAGGGAAAGAAAAATAAACCCCCTTGTCAGGGGCTGCCAGGGTATTTATACCCCCCTGGCCAACCGCTTTCTCCCCTGTCCTCATGGCCTCTGGGAACATTCTGAGGTCCAATGGTCTTCACCTGTCAATCAAGGTGGGACTCTCAGCTCCCAGAGCTTCAGTATGACACCAATCAGTCAATCAATCAATAATGTTGTATTAAAATATTTGCAAAGGCTAGGTGTTCATAGACAAAAATGAAAGTCACTGCTCTCAAGGAACATTTGTTCTTTAACAGTAGGTCATGAATGAACTTCACTAAGAATAGACATTTCAAAGGACATAGCTTCTGTATCCTTTTCCTAGTGTATAAATAAGACATTGGAGCCAGAAAATAAGTTTGTGTGCTTTAATAATAAATTATCAGCAAGCCAAATCCTACTTTTGTACAATTTGTGTCCAGATTTTGACCAGAAGTCTTGCATCCTTCATAATCCATTCAATTAACATTTATTAAATATTTACTATGTGCCAGACCTTGTGCTAAGAGCAGAATAGTTCATATTCCTTATATCCCTGCAGTTTATATTTATGTAAAGTAGCAACAATATTTCCTTTGTTCTAAGAAGGGAGCAAAAAGAGCAGAAGGGAACAACTGTTCTAACTGATTAAATCTAGTACTAATTCATGTCCTGGGACAAAGGTCTGGAGAGAGGTTAAAATGAAATTCATCTGACTGTAGAGACATCAAAGAGGAAAAAAAGATTATGGACAGCAGTTTTTCAGGTAGGAATATTAATAAAATTCAAAAGAAATAATATTTATATGTATTGGTATTAATAATTGAATAGTATCAAGTGGCTAATGATAAAAATAAGCACAGAGCAATAAAAATTAAATATAAATGATAATAACCTATATTTAGGTAATCCCTTAAGATTTATTTTGGGGTTTATTCTGAATAGGTATTGTATATATCAATCCCTATTTTATAGATTAGTAAGCTAAAGCTCTGAAGAGTTAAATGTCTTAATCAGGGCCATATATTAGTAAGGCAGAAGTCAAGGCACAAACCTAGGACTTCCATTTCCAAGATCAGTACTTTTCACATTACATTATGATCCTATGATATGAAATTCTGTAATTCTGTACTGGATCAAAAATATTGTTGTTTCTAGCAAGGACATTAATAGATGCCATGTAAAAGGATATGATTGTCCTTAAAAAAAAGTCTGTGTCTGTGTGTGTGTCTGTGTGTGTGTGTGTGTCTCTGTCTCTGTCTCTGTCTCTGTCTCTGTCTCTCTGTCTCTGTCTCTGTCTCTGTCTCTCTCTCTCTCTCTCTCTCTCTCTCAGTGCTCTGGTTCTCTCTTTCTCCCCTCCCTCTAAATATCTACCAGACTATTTGGAACTTTCTTTTGGACCAGACCTGTCATTTTACTAGATTAGAGAACTTGTTATAAGGAAACTCTTTATACGTGTGCAAGTAGGCAATTGTTCCACAATAATCTTGAGAAGTTTGCTAGGGGTACCAAGAGAGACTAAGTGACCTGGCAAGTGTCATGCCACTAATGTATGTCAAAGGCAGTTATGGAATCCAGTTCTTCTTAATTAGACAGAAGCTCTCTATACCCTTTGCTATATTGTTTCTCATGTGCTTTAATCACTCAGTATGGATGGAAGCAATTTGCTTATTCTTACATTGTGTAATACAAGAAGAGATTAAATGAAAACATTTATTTTCTGTGATTTACATGCTTGATTATGAAATGTAAATGTTCCTTTTATAGAGAATTTTCCTTCTCCATTGGTTGGGGAAGGTGGAATGAATAATAGTAAAACTCCATCTAATGATGCATCTGTCTCAATGGCTCAGCAAGGTATATGATATATAGAAATGGGCAACCATTTTCTGTAGGTACAAAAAAGCAGTTTGCCACTTTGGAACTCAGAACCTGCTCTTTTCTGTATATCACAGGTATTGGTCCCAGAGAAGGAGATGTGGTCCCAGGAACTGCTTTCTTGATCTATTTCTTGTCACTGAACTCTTCTCTGACCTGGAGAAATAGGAATAACTGTCTAATCATTAACTTTGGCCCTCAGAATTGCTACCTCAAGATGTATAATAGTCCCCTGGGTTCTGGATTAATGGAACCACTTGCTAGAAATTTCCAGAGATTTTATGAAGTTTAAAATAATGCTTATCAATTCTTTGTGATTCTTTTAAGTGATTTCAATTCAAAACTCAAACAATTATTAAATGTCATGCTACTTTTTGTATGGTATACAGTTTTACCTGTGCTTGTATGTATATAGAGAGCTTTCAGTTTTGCAGGGATTACCTTATTTGTTCCTCACACATTTCACTGTGTGAAATAAATTTTGTCATGAGTATCATTTTATCAATTTAGTATATGAGGAAATGGAAGTTCAGAAGACTAAAGTGATCCACCCATCTTCATGCAACCAGTGTCAGTGGTAAAATTTGAACATATTTGTCTTTATTTGTAACAGGTGTGACAAAATAATTTACAGTACCTCAATGAGTCTCAAAAGGGTTCTTACTTTTTTTTTTTGGTCCTATCTTGACAATTTGGTAAAGTCTATAGAGCCCTTCTTGAAATATATATCTATATCTACATTTATTTATTTATTTGTTTATGTTGGAATATATATATATATATATATGTGCGTGTGTGTATATATATGTATATATATACATATACACTTGGGATCAAATATATACACCATTAATATATTCCTATATTTTTCTTTATATGAATATACATGCATATACATGTATATACATATATGTGGATATTTATAAATTTATACATATAATTTGAAAGGAACATATACATATGCATTTATACTATGTATATATGTATATAATTTGAAAGAAATGCTAAATTTCAATGAACCATTAGTGATAATAAAGATGTATTTGTCTCCTTTTCAAGTTTACGGACACCCTAAATTCTATTTATGGCCCCATTCTGTGGACCCTAGATTAAGGGATTCTGGGCTACATTCTATTCAAGATCATTTTCAGCTTGAAATCTATGATCTTATTATACTGATTTCAGGTTCATTATTCCTTGGATAATATACTAAGCTGCTTTTCTTTGTAGAGTTATTCTATGTCTCACTGAAACGCAGAATCTGAGAGTTGGAAAGGACCTCAGTCACTAATGATCTAATCCAAACAACAACAACAAAAAAATATTCTTCTTAATGGTACACCATAGTACTCAGAGAGCCTTTACTTAAAGATCTCTTCCCTGTTATCTGCTTCATATCATTCTAACACTACCCCTTGCCATTATCCTCATCTGTCCTACTGGAACCCTGGACTTCTCTCCTGGAACCATTAGGTTCATCTTTCACTTTTCAAGTCATCTTGCTTACAAGCCACTAGCTCAAATGACACCTTCCTTCTCTTGAAAATTGCCCTTTCTATCATGTCTTCTCTTACTGGAATGTAAGCTCTTTCAAGGCAGAGACTATCTTGTTTGCTTGCATTTATAACCTCAGGGCTTAGCACAGTGCTTGGTAAATAGTATGCATTTATTATATGTTCTATCTATAGCTCTATCTCTTTTTATCTACCTAGAGAAGAAAACTATTTCATACTGAGCTAATTATTCTAAAATTTGAATTGTTAAAAAGTTTTTCCTAACATTAAAGCCAGATTGACTCTTTATATCTTTTGCATATTGCTCATTGTTCTATCTTCAGGCAGTAAGCCCTATTCCATATGACAGTAATTCAGATATTTGAAGGCAGTCAGCATTTCCCTTTTTGAGTTTTCTCTTCTTTAGCCTAAACACCTCTAATTCTTATACTAATTCTTTATGTTATAGAGATAAGCTTTTCAAATATTGTTCTACCTGAACTATGCCTAAATTGAGCAAAGATGTTGTCTGACCAGGGCAGAACAGAGCTGGACTATTACCAACTTCTTTGTGGAAACTATGTATCTCTTAATTCAATTAATTATCATTTCGGCATTCATGCCTGATATGTCACAATGCTAGCTCATCTTGACACTATGAGCCATGAATACCTGAGATCTTTTCCAGGAAACTGATTTCTAATTATGCCTCTTCTTGTATTTGTGAAGTGAATGTTTCAAATCCAAATGTTAGACCTTACAAACATCTCCATTATATTTCAACTTTTTTGAGCCAGTGAAATAAATTATTTTTGATTCTCAATTTGGAAAGGCATGGCAGGGTAGATGGCATAGATTATTGGACTTAGAATCTCAAAGACTTGGGTTCAGACTGTCTCATTGTCCCTTAACTATCCATGAGACCATGTCAAAATCATTTACCTTCTCTTAAGTCTCAGACTACTCTTTAAGACTACCTATGTCTACTAAGTTATAGACTTGTTGGATTATGATCTACTTTGGTAAAAAAAGTTTCTCCATCTATAAAATCAGAGTTCCTTTCACATAAAAGTCTCATCTGAAAATTACAAATCAGTGAATCCAATAGCATAGTTGGAAGAAAAAGAACTAAATTTAGAACTTAGCTGAGGGAAGAGGAGCCTCGGAGCAATATAGACTTGTTTCCTGGAATCTCATGGGGCATACCTAAGTATGTGTTGCACTCAAGATTTTCATAAATAATATATTGACCTAATATATTCATAAATAATTTTATTTCTCTGGGCATGAGTGTCCTTATATGTAAAATGAAGGGATTGGAGTGAATAATTATGTTTAGAGCACATATGTAAGCACTTTCATCATAAAACTACTAGGTAAGAAGATTTATTCTAGTTTACAGCCCAGAAACTGTGCAGGATGGTGGGAGATTAGTAGTTTGGTGGTATAACAAGCACTCTGGTGAACCTGAAATAGCAGTGATCTAGACTCAGGGGAACTGTGAGATTTAGGGGAAATCACTTTGCTTCTCTAAAACTCCTTTTTATTTGCTCATAGTTCTGCATTCTTTGATTCATGTCAGCTATATGCATATAAGATAGAGATAAATCACAATTAAAAACCTCATCAATATTTCTGGACTTCTTAAAATTTATACTGTTTCCAAGGGTTAACATATCCTTATTTTTGGCATGCCTGTGTAGGAAACATGAGAAATTGCCTATTTCAACATTTAGCTATTGTTCAGTTTTAGTTTGCAAAGATCTTTTAGATAAACTGTCAGAGCTAAGGATAAATTTTCCTCTTCTTCAAAATGTTACTGCAGATTTGATGCAAGTCCTAGCCCAAAAAATAACTACTTTGGGAATGAGCCCAAACTTTTCATGAGGAGAAATTTTAAAACATAAGAGCAAAAATAAATTAAATAAACAAAGGCAAGAAATGAAGTTAGAATTTTTTAGATATCTCTCTGTACCAGAAACACAATTATATAGGTGACAAGTATGGAGAGCAACAATTCAATGGCATCATTTGCATAAAGCTGCTTCTTTGTAGTCACTGCGTGTAAAACCCACTAAAAGCAGTCTTGCTGGTAACAATTCTCAGCACATAAAGCTTGCCTTTAAAAGACCTTGTGATGATGTTTCCCTACTCATAAACTTTTCTTAATCCTTTTGAAAACAAGAGGATTTTGTCGCTTATTGTGTGTAACGTGATTTATTAATGCATTGACTATTCAAAGACTCTCCAGGGTAATGTACAAAGAACAATAGAGTATTAACTAACTATTGTTGATGATTACAATTACTTATTATCCTTTTCTTTCTCCTGTGGTGTAGGGCAAATTATCCATTAATAGATTAGTTTGTGTCTGTTTGACAACATTCAATATTGCTAAATAGATTTACAAAGGTTTTTTTTTTGTTTTGTTTTTTCTCTTTATCTTTTTGCTTTCTTTCTTCCTTTCTTTTCATATCCCTTTTCTCTGTTGATCTGTCTTGTGTAAAATATGTTCATTTCTGTAGAATGTTATAAGCTCTTAGAAGGCAAGGACAAGAAAAGTTTCATCATAGATATGCACACATATTATCTTTGTAAGCATTTAGGAAGTGATGCACATGGTGGGTTCTGCAGAAGGTGACAAAACTTACTTTTCATTTAATAATTGTGTTGGACATGAAAATGAGACTGTCCAGTACTTTGTAACAGAGTTCCAAGTCCTTTCCCCTGCTTCCCCTTTTGTCTCTATCAGTGTAGAGACCATGTAGCAAACACGTGGCCAAATATTAGTATTAAGTAATTAAATAGTACTTTATTACTAGTCAAGGGAATAATTACCACTTCTACTTTTGCTTTACAATGAAGAGTGAGATGCAATTTCATTACCCTTAGTTATATCAAAGACATTTAAAACAAATAAAATGGGGAAACTGTGATTTGAAATAAGTTTCAAAATAGCTGGGATTTTTTTGTGGTAGTTCAAGTATTTAAGGAAGTTTTTATTGGTATGCAATGCTGTTTAATAGATGTAACTAAAAAAAAGAGGATTATAGTACTCATCTTTTTCTTCATGGGTTATGGGCACAATGGTAGTTATTTTTGTATATTTTCAAAACATTTTCTTTTGTTTTTGTTGTTGTTTGTGGGTTATTTTTTTTAGAATCAAAATTTGATCCATTTGGGGTAAAACAATTTATCCAGGAGAGAAGAGTTGTTAAATCACTCTGGTTGCATGAATTGCTGTGATGGTCTTACTTGCAAGGGTCAAAACCATTTTAAATTGGTCAGGATTCTGAGTTTTGACAATTCTAATTTTTACAGAGCCAGATTTTATTTATCTGGTGTAGTCAATACTTAGGAAATATTTTAGAATATGGTTTCTACTTGTACACCATACATACTAGCACACCAACATTACTAAATGTAAAACTGAGAAGAGAAATATGAACACATCCTATACACTGAATGGAAAAGAGTATTTGATACTAGGGAGAATTTGATACTTCACAGACTAGACCTACTTTTCCTTTTTTGGTATCAGTTTCTCTAAGTGTAAAATGGAATTCGATTTGTTCATCTCAAAGGTTCCTTCTAGCTCTAAATTTTATTTAATCATTTTCACCAGTCTATCAATCAGTAAGTATTTATTAAGTCCCTACTAAGTTCTGGGTGGCGTGGGGGTGAAGATAAGAGTGAAAACAGCCCAAAGCATAAAGGAAATTGAGAGGAGATAATATGTATATGATATATAAAATACATGTAGATCTACACACATATACAAATATCATATATGTATATTACTGTTGTCTAGTCATTTCAGTTGTGTCTCACTCTTCTTGACCTCATTTTGGGTTGTTTTGGCAAAGATACTGGGGTGGTCTTCAATTCCTTCTCCAGCTCATTTTATGGAAGAGAAAACTGAGGCAAACAGCGTTAAATGATTTGCCCAGGGTCACATGGCTAGTTAGTGTTTGAGGTTGGATTTGAATTCAGGTCTTCCTGAATCTAAGCCTAGTACTCTATTCACTGTACTCTCTAGCTACCCATACATACAAAATAGAGGAAAAGTAAATAGGTCAGTAGAGGTGAAGGAAGTGAAGCAATTGGGGCAAGCAAGAATGGATTCATGTAGAAGGCAGCTCTTAAACTTTACTTATTATTTCCACATTATTTAAATTTTTTTTAATGTTTTTCCATGGTTTTCATGGTCTCTCCCTCCCCTCTCCTGGAGCTGACAAGCAATTCCACTGGTTTATATGTGTCTTATTACTCAAAAATTATTTCCATGTTATTCATGTCAATAATAGAGCAATCTTTTAAAAATCACAACTCCAAATCTTATACGCATATAACCAAGTGATAAATCATATGTTTTTCTTCTGCATTTCTACTCCCATAGTTTTTTCTCTAAATGTGGATATCATTCTTTCTCATAAGTCCCTCAGGATTGTTCATGATTATTGCATTGCTATTAGTAGCAGAGTCTGTTACATTTGATTGTCCCACCTGTGCATAATGTTCTCCTGGTTCTGCTCTTTTCATTCCACATCATGGAGGTCTTTCCAGTTCATATAGAAATCAAGCAGTTCATCATACCTTATAGTACAATAGTATTGTATCACCATCATATACTACAATTTGTTCAGCCATTCCTCAATTGAGGGATACCCCACTTGTTTTCAAATTTTTTTGCCACCACAAAAAGTGCAGCTATAAATATCTTTGGATAAACATTTTTGTCATTTTGAGGTACAAACCCAGTGGTGGTAAAGCTGGATCAAAGAGCAGGCAATCTTTCAAAGCCCTTTGGGCATAATTCCAAATTGCCTTCCATAATGGTTGGATTAATTCACAACTTCACTAGCAATGTATTAGAGTCCAATTTTGCCATATCCCCTTCAATATTTATTATTTTTCTTTACTGTTATATAGGCTAATCTTCTAGCTATGAGGTGGTACCTCAGATTTGTTTTGATTCATATTTCTTCTAATCAAGAGGGATTTAGAACATTTTTTCCACATGATTATTGATAGTTTTGATTTCTTCATCTGAAAAATTGCCTATTCATATCCCTTGACTATTTGTCAATTGGGGAATGTAATTTGACTTGTTTTCTTTATATTTGGGAAATTAGACCTTTGTCAGATAATTTTATTATAAAATTTTCCCCCACTTTATTGATTCCCTTCTAATTTGGGTTGCATTGGTTTTGTTTGTACAAAATGTTTTTAATTTAATATAATAAATTTATTCATTTTACACCTTGTAATATTATTTACTTTTTGCCTGGTTTTAAATTCCCTCCTTTTCCATACATTTGACAGGTATACTATTCTATGTTCACTGAATATATTTATGATTTAACTCTTTATACTTAAGTAATTTACCCATTTTGAATTTATCTTGGTATAGGGTGTGAGATGTTAATCTAAACCTAGTTTTCCCCATAGTTTTCCAATTTTACCAGCAGTTTTTGTCAAATTATGAGTTCTTGTTCCAAAGACTGGGATCTTTGAACACTAATTTGCTGAGGTTATTTACTCCTAGTCTATTACATTGATCCACGCTTCACTTAGCCAGTACCAGATTGTTTTGATGATCACTGCTTTATAGTAAAGTTTAAGATGTAGTACTGCTAGGCCCTGAACCTTCACATTTTTTTTTCATTAATTCCCTTGATATTCTGCACCTTTTGTTCTTCCAGATGAACTTTGTTATAATTTTTTTCCAATTCTATAATACAGTTTTTTGGGAGTTTGGTAGGCATGGCACTGAATAGGTAAATTAGTTTAGGTAGGATTGTCATTTTTATTATATTAACTTGTCCTACCAATTAGCAATTAATTTTTTTCAATTGTTTAGATCTAGTTTTATTTGTATGAAAAGTGTTTTGTAGTTGTGTTCACATAATTCCTGAGTTTGTCTTGACACATAAATTCCTAAATATTTTATATTGTCTAGAGCAGTGATGGGCAAACTTTTTAAAGAGGCGGCCAAAGGAAAGGAAATGTTCATCTGTTGGCCTTTTTTCTAAGGCGACTCTTTCAAAGTTTCATTCTATTGTATCCTATTCATTTTATTCACCAGATTAGGAATAATGCCATGCAGCCCAATAGCTTTTTAGTTGATTTTCTAGGATTCTCTAAGTGTATAATCATATTATCTGCAAAGAGTGGCAGTTTATTTTCCTCAATGAATATTTTAATCTCTTCAATTTTTTTCCTTCTCTAATTGCTAACACTATCATTTCTAGTACAATATTAAATAATAGTGGTGATTAAATTTCATGTTAAATTAAATGAGGGATTCTAGAAAATGGAGGCAGTGAGGAAATAGTATATTCAAGGCATGAGGTAAAATAGTATAAAGACATGGAACCAGGAGAAGGAATGCTTTTCATAGAGAACAGGAAAAAAGGCGTTTGTCTGAATTGTAGTAGGCATGGTAGGTAAAAATATTCCAAATTTCTGGATAGGTAATCTGGATGCATATTGTGAAGAATTTTAAATATGACAGAAGAATTAGAATTTATTCCTGGGGTAATATGGGCAGTTAGGTGGCACAGTGGATAGAGTAATGAGCCTGAATTCAAATTTGACCTTAGACACTTATTAGCTGAGTGATCTTAGGTAAATTACTTAGCCCTATTTGCCTCGGTTTTCTTTTTTATAAAATAAACTGAAGAATGAAAAAGCAAATCACTCTAGTATCTTCACCAAAAAACTCTAAATGGGGTCACGAAGAGTCAGACACCACTGAAACAACTGAACAATAACAACAATTTGAGGGTAATAAGGATCTAATGTATTTTATTTATTGAATATGGGAATGAAATGGCAAGAATTTTACTTCAGAAAAATCACTTTGGCAGCTGTTTGAAGGATGGATTGAAGAAGGAAGACATTTGAAGTGGGAGAGGATTTAGAAGATTATTGCAATACTTAAGGCAGAAGATGATGTGAAACTGAATTAAAGTAGTAATCTGGGTAAATGGAAAAGGGTTAGATACAAGATGCAAAAGAAGAAACTATAAAATCTGACATGAGGAATGAGGAAAAGGGAGGAGTCAATATTACAAAGAGTTTCTGAATCTATGGAACTAGGATAGTAGTACTAGACCTTGACAAAAATAAGAAACTTCTAAAAAAAAACTCATATATCTCACTTTTAATTCCTTATTAGAGGTATATATTTGTTGATTGTGACATGGATTCCATCAGATAACAGTTAAAAAGTAGGTGCATGTTCAGATGTTTTTGTTTTATTGATCTATAATGACAACAAATTTCCATTCTAGTAGGCAAGGCAAGATGAATAAATCAAAAGTATTCTGCCTACAGGAGAAGGAAATGGAAAGCCACTACATTATCTTTGCCATGAAAATCCCAAACAGGGTACAAAGGATCAGACATGATTGAAAAAACAACTGAAAAACAAACAAACAAAATATTATATAGGTATAAAATATACTTATTCTGAAATGCCCTCCTCTGATACTGTTAAATAATTAGCAAGTCTTGCTAAACTTTAAGATTGTGAAGTGTAATCTCTTTTTTTGTTATTTTTTATATATGTGGTGGGTTGATTATAAAGAAAAGGCTGGTCCTGGAATTTGTATATTGAGAGGTTGTTGGGCAAGTTGCCAGGTTTGCCTTTCAATGCTATGGCAACAGTATCACAGTAGGGTTCTGTGGGACATGGCCATGTGATGAATCACAATAGACTTCATATCCTTGGGGTTACTGGGGCAAGACTGTTGATTTTATACAAAAGGTTTTGATCTCTGACAAAGCATCTTTTAGATTTCACTGCTTCAGCTCACCTTTCTCCCACCACCCAAAAGAGAGAAGTATGGTTTACAATTGATTTTATGAATTGAGGGCTAAAGATGGTGGAGAGAGGAAATTAAAAATGCTTTCCATATTCCATATTTTATATCATATATCTCATTTGAAAGAAGTCTAAACCCCTCCTAGACTTGCACTTGCATAGTCAAATACATTTTAATTTTTTTGTAGTGAAAAGTTTTACTTTGAAAACAATACTAAAAATCAGAATTCAGAATTATCTGATGACCAATCATGAAGCCATATGACTTATGATGAAACTATTTCTCTCCATCTCTGTAAAAGGTGATAGGCTACAGATGTGGCATATAATATGTAACTCAAAGCTTTTATTAGTTATTATTTGAAGATTTAACTGTGTGGGACTAAAGAGATAGTGATATAAAAAAAACAGTAAACCTTTACTTTTGAACTGTTATCCTGGGGATATGAAATTAGGCTTGTTAGAAGCTATTCTAAAGTAGAGTGCACAGAAATTCAAAAGAATAGCATATGGATCCATTCCTCAATTGATAAAGGATATGAATAGACAGTTTTCAAAGAAGAAATTCAAGCCAAATGAAAGGTAACATCCACATAAACAAACACATATAAACAGCATGTAAATAATCACTAATAATTTGAGAAACATGCGTGAAAAATTCAAGTTTAACCTTTCATCATTCAGACTGGTAATGCTGATGAATTAGGAACATGAAAAATCATGTAAGGGCTTTCGGGAAATAGGTAATTGATACAGTATTGGAAGAGTTGTGAATTGGTCTAGTCATTTTGGAAAGAAAATTAGAACACCCTACATCTGTGAACAGTGAATATGCTTTGACTCAGTGATAAAACTACTAGGTTAATACTCCAAAACAATTAAAGAAATACAAAAATGACACATGCGTGCAAAAATAGTGTGGTTCTTATTGTTAGAGCAAAAAAATCAAAAAGAAACAGGTTTGGAGAAATTAGAGCCTTGCATAAATTGATGTAAAATTAAATGAGCAGAACCAGAGCAATTTATAAAACATTTTCAATACTTACAATTTTGAAGGACTAAACTCTGAACAAACCATGATTTCTAAGTAACAATGATGAATTGTTGCTGCATACCTCCTTACTAAGAGATGATAAAAATGCAACTATTGTATGTTTATATGAATTATTGTATATCATTTTGCAAGATGCAGAATAATACACAATGTATTTTTGTATGTAGCCAATGAGGAATTTTATTTGACTAGACTATGCATTTTGTTACAAGAATTTTGTTTGTTTTTTTCCTAACTTGAGGGGAGGGTTGAAGTGGGAGAGAGAAAATAAAGGTCTGTTATTTGAAAAAAGTAAAATAAAATAAGTTACATAAAAAGCTAAAAAATTTAAAATCAAACAAATGGGGATTACTGCACTCAATAATTATTGAGTCAATACCCCAGGCAATTTCCTATGAATTATTAATTGCTAAAAATAGAATATATGCTTCTTTTTATTTTAAAATGGGAGGATTTTGATAATAATAAAACCTAGAAAATAAGTTTGGGAAAATATCAGTTATGCAAATAAATAAAATATTTATTCACTGTAAGCCATTCCAATTTTTGTTTTTGGAAACCAATAGAAAGTTACTGAAACAAAATATAAATCAATTCAGCAAATAGTAGCATTATACTAAAAAAAAAGGAATTCAGAATACCAGCAGGTTCTTTTCTACTCACAACATATACTCATTTTAAGGGCAATAAAAGTTTACCCAAGAGGTAGATGAACAATCCAGAGTTAGGTTAAGAACTATTAATTTAAGACCAAGAAGTGAAGTGATGATATATAGTATTTGATTAAATACTGGCTCTTGTTGCCTAGGCTCCTGCCAAAATATTTGAATGTCATCCAAAGCAGTCTATTATGTTTTTCATTCCTTTTCTAAATCCCCCAAATGAGGGAGACATAAAATACACACACATTGTGTAATAACTGAGAAGAGTTCATTTTTTACTTGCCAAATGTCCAATTCAGGTGCTAAAAATCAACATCCTGAAAAACACCTAGTGACAAATTTTTTAGGTGCTAGATTTTTTCCAAAGATATTTTTAATCTTTTATTTCTCTTTTAAATTATTTCAAACAAATGAAATAAACTTGTATCTTAAAATTCTGAATATTAAAAGTATTCAAAGCAGTCTTAATCATGTCTTTTCTCATTCAGTTTCATGAGATTCACAATGGAACTTTAAAAGGAAATCTTTGTACTTTTCCACTGGGATTTCAAAAAGTATCCTCTAATTTCTAACATAAGGAGAAAGATTTGAGTTAATGTCATCTTTAATTCCTTCTTAAGACATAGCAAAAGATCCAAATGGAGTAATGAATATGATCTAGAATCTACTAGGGAAGTTCTTTAATATAGACTTGCATTGGACTACCATCAAAGACTTACTCTTTTCATTTTCCATTATTTTCCTGGATGGAGACCTTTTTCCATGTGTGCATTTAGATTAATAGAAAATTCTCTAGGATTCATTAGTACAGATGAGAAGGAAATGTTTCCATAAATTTTCTCTTCCAAAATTGAAACGAAATACAAATAGTTTTCTCATTCTCAAGCTCTAATTTATATAATTACTTTATCAAGGGGTTCTGTCATGTTTATCTCCCACATCTAAGTCAAAAAAAAATCTTACTTTGCCCTCTATAGCCTTTTGCTGCTTTGCACTGGGGCATTGCAGACAAGAGAATAAAAACATGGATTGGAGAGTTTAAAAGGATTTTAGAGATTGTTGTAGTCCAACTTTGTCTTTTAGCAAATAAGGAAAAAGGGGCTAAGAGACTTGTCCAAAGTGAGAGAGAGATTTTTATATGAATCCAAATCCTTTGCCATCAAATACAGTGACTTTCAGCTACTCTTTTCTTTGGTTAACTTTAGTTATTCAGTACTGACATACTAACCTGTGACATTATAAACTAAGCAAAGTCTTTTGTTTTTTGAGACTGAAAGTAGAAAAGAACGACCTTGGAAGTAGCTTATCAAAAGCACAAATTAATAAGAGGAGGCATTTTTTACTTGAAGCCATCACCACTAATCATCTAAAAGGGTTAGACTAAATTGACAAGAATTTTAAATGCTTGTTATATGCTGGCCTCTATGATAAGTGAGGCAAAAAAGAGGAAAAAGTTACTACACCTCTTACGCTTACAGGCCTTGCATTTTTTAAAAAGGAGATCCCCAGAAGGATTAGAGGTTTTTAATTAATAGAAGATAATCTATTAGTGAGAGTATTATGACTATCTTTAAGCATATGTGGAATCATAATATAGTAAACGTGTTCAATTTGATCCCACAGGGTGCAAAATAAAAGCATTAAGTAGAGAAGTTCCAAGGAGGTTGATTTGAACTCCATGAGAGGCAAAACCATATAACAATTTGAGCTGTCTACAAAAGGAATGGTTTGCTTTGGGAAAGAATAGTATCATACTTTTAGGGATGGAAGGGTTTTTGTTGTTGCTTTTCAGTCCTTCAGTTATGCTCAAATCTTCATGACCCCATGGATATGATTGTCCATGGAATTTTCTTAGCAAAGATAATGAATTTGTTTGCCATTTGCTTCTCCAGTGGATTAATGCAAACAGAGGTTAAGTGACTTGCTCAGGGTCATATAGCAAATAAATATCTCAGGACAGATTTGAACTCAGGTTTTCTTTACTCTGAGACCAAGATTCTATTTGCTTTTAGGGAAAACCTTTGCTAGAAGTCATGGACATTCTGAATGGAATGCAAGGGTAGAGAGGAGAGAAGAAGCAAAAGTCATTGCTGGTTTGAGAGGGGTTTGGAGCAGATGTGCAATCAGCAGTCCCTATTTGATCTTGGAGAGTGGTGAAGATTGTAAAGCCTGAAGATATCATCTTGCAAGTCAACCCTGAGTAGTAGAGAGGCCTGTGTTCTGGTGGAGAGTTTGCAGACATATTTCCCTACCTGGTTACTTTTGGATCATTGGCTGTGGAGGAGTTGGTTCCTGATATCCTGAAGACATCTCTGGATCAGTTGTGAGAACCCCAATATCAAAAACCTCTCCCTCAAGTCCTTAGCCAAGCTGTCAACCTGGCAGAAGCCAAGTTGGCTAAGGAACATCCCCTTTTGACTCCAGTCCTGGTCAGTTAGACGTAGTTTTACCTCTCCCACTCTCCTATCCTTTTAAATTACAATTAAACTGTTTCCCCTGTTTGTTTTCTTCATACCTTAAAGTTCCCATAGTGTATGTATATGTTAAACTCTGTGTTAATCCCTAGCTAGTTGGATCTGGGTTGGATTTAAGCCTTCAATTGCCAAACACATTCTAATTGTTTTTCTCAATTTGTTAAACTAATACCAGTATATATTAGTCTTTCCTACCTCTAACACACCCTTCCACAGAACCCAGTTAATTTAATTAAATAATTTAAGTTAAAACCCCTAAGTTCTTTCTCTTTATAAAACATGTGTTGGTCCTTTATCAGTAGATTTATCCTTCTTTCCTTCCTCCCTTTCTCCCTCCTTCCCTCCCTCCCTTCCTTCCTTCCTTCTTTTCTTTTTCTTTCTTTCTTCCTTTGTTTGTTTGTTTGTTTGTTTGTTTCTTTCTTTCTTTCTTTCTTTCCTTCTTTCTTTCTTTCTTTCTTTCTTTCTTTCTTTCTTTCTTTCTTTCTTTCTTTCTTTCTTTCTTTCTTTCTCTTCTCTCTTTCTTCCTTCACTTTTTTTCTTTCTTTCCTCCTTCCTTTCTCTTTTTCATCCTTCCTTTCTAATATGATGAGCAGTCCACTGTGCCTCAGAACACCTAAGTTCAAGAGATTTACCAGCCTTAACTTCTCTGTAGCTAAGATAATAAATATGTGACTCCATGATTAGCTCAGCTAGATGGCTCAGTGGATAGCATGCTTGGTCTTCAATCAAGAAGATCTTAGTTCAGATCTTGCCTCAGACCCTTACTGACTATAGGACCCTGAGCAACTCACTTATTCTCTATCTACCTCAGTTTCCTCAGCTATAAAATGGGGGTGATAATAATACCTACCTTATAAAGTTGTTGTGAGGATCAAATGAGATATGTTTAAGTGCTAACCATAGTGTCTGGAACATAATAAGTGCTTAATAAATGCCTTTTCCTCTCTTTTTTCTTTCTTTCCCCAGTAGATATTTTCAAACATATGCTATATTTTCATTTGTCTGAATATTAGGGAAGGGAGAGAATAAGGTTTACTAGATGCCTTTTCTATTCTGAGATTCTGTGAGTTTTTGAAAGCATAATATATTCAGGGAAAAGCAGCAAGGATGATGAGAGAATTTACAACTATATTACAAGAAATTCTAGATTGAACTGGGTATCTAGGTTGGAAATGACAAGCAAGAGAGAGACCAGGTAAGGATATTTCTAGTAAGGAAGACAAAGAATGTGAGAAAAAAAGAGTCATCCAAACTAGAAGGCAAAGATGAATAAGTTGCCACAAATTCTGAATATGGGCAATATTTATGTTAATGGTCAGTTTCTATGGGAAGAATTCCATTATAAAAATATGCCATCTTTATTCAGATTTCCCATCGACCACATTCTCTTGCAATTCTCTGATACATGCGTTCAAAGGATATGAGAAAATTGTTTTCAAAAGAAGAATTGCAGCTTATTAAGGACACTATGAAAGATTGCTCCAAGCCACTAACAATAAGAAAATGTAAATTAAAGCAACTCTAATTTTCACTTCACATCCATTAGATTAGCAAATGTAATGAAAGATAGAATTGATCAATGGTGAAAGGGTAAATGTTGGTGGATTTCTTAATTGCTTCAAACTCTCCTGAATATCAGTTGGTCAGTAGGCAATAACTTTTACTAAACTCTTCATGCCCTCTGATTCAGCAATCCCATTACTGAGCTTGTACCACCAAAGAGTTCAAGGGCAAAAACAAAGATGCCATATATTTCAAGATACTCTTAGCACCACTCTTTATAGGAGCAAAGAACTAGAAAAAAAGAAACGGAAATGGGGGAGGATACAGTGGTGATGGATGAGGGAATGAGAATACATGTAAACATTATTATGATATAAAAACATAATGCATCCATAACATGCTAAAAATAATGCCATACAGGTGTGTGCAAAGGCATCTCTTAGGATAGAACTGACTCTCTTCTGAGAAATAGCTCCCTGCTCCCAATGATGCCCCAACTCTTCTTCCATGGTTCTCAACATAGACTGATCTTTCATTAAGTAACCTAGAACTATTTCCACTATAGCCTTTAACAAAACCTGATTTCAAATGTGAGTCATGGTCTGTGGATGATATATGATAATCAAGTTTACAGTGATGTGTTGTTATGTTTTCTGTTAATTATGGAATTTCAGATATCAGAAGGTAAAAATGATGAATAATCTGGGATTAAGAGGTATTCCCAATGTTTTTAGGTCAGAAAATATCATATGAACAATGATCTCCTCTCTCTCTAGCATGAGGTCAGTTCTAGCAATAAAAACAAAAGTTAAGAAATGAGATATAATGCACATCTTTAGATTAGAGTTAATAATGACTGTATTTCAAAAGACTTGTGTAAGGAAAATATTAGACAAAGCTAATAGGTGTGAGTAATTATCTTTTGATCCAACAGTCAACCACAACTTTCTTCCTCAAATCTCACAAAAACATTTTGTTTCAAAACTATCTAATTTAGTTTAACTGATCTTTATTCATATTTTGTCTTCCAAAATTGTCAGTATCCTTAGGGTTAAGAGGATCTGTTGTCCAAATTTTGTATCCTCCCTTTTGTATGGGGAAAAATGCATACCTTGGTTGCTTAATAAATGGCCTTGAATGAATGCTGTGCTGGAGACTTTCTAATGCATAGCAACATTTTGAAATTCATAAATACACAGCCTTGTTGAATTCTGAACAGAATTATTGGAACTTCAGAGAAACCTGAGTTGAAATTATCAGGAAAGCTTCCCTGGGGATCTAAAACTGTTGAGTTTGACACAGTTCTAATTTGGCTCCATTTTAGAAAAGGCATTCCAATCTATTCTTCAAATAATTGGGAAAAGCAATTATGTGGTCTCTAGAAGAACATTAATATGCCCACTGAGGACACTGCAAAATGTTTTCTCATCACTGGGTAATCTATTGATTCTGGAAGATGGCTAATTCTCATTTTTATGATCCATGCCCCTTTCCACACCTCCTCCTCTCCTCTCACAGCAACCACATTGAATCTGCTTAAATCACTTTATTTGTGAGGTAAAATGTTAAGACAAAAGGCTGCCCTGAATCTTTTATTCCAAAGACTTCACAACTTCTGCTTTTTTAATCTTTTGTAAACACAAATGTAGGCTTAATTATCTAGTAGTGCAAGCCAATGTTTTGTGAAGCTCTCAAGATTAATTTTGGGATGTTTGCTCATTTGCTAATTGATTAATTACAATGATCCCCAGAGAGCTACCTCTTTATAAGTGTGAAAGGTTTATCGATGTCTCAAATGACTATAAAGTTACAGTGATGAATAAATTGGGAACAACAATATGTATTAATTCAGCAGCAGCTAGTAGCATCTAGATATCAAAACATTTTTGATGGCTCCAGACACTTCCTAGCTGTGTGACCCGGAGCAAGTCACTTAACCCCCATTTCCTAGCCCTTTAAGCTCTTCTGCCTTGGAACCAATACACAGTGTTGATTTTAAGACAGAAGGTAAGGATTTAGCAACGAAATAAAACATCTTTTGATAGCTGAAAACCCAGGAGGCTGATACTGTGGTTATCAGGATCAAATAAAAATGACATAAGGTTGAGAAGTAGATACCTGAAAGCATTGGAGAATTATTAGATGTGCTCTCAATATCATAACTTTGAAGGAGTCAGAAGTCTTAGAGATGGGATGATCTAAGACAAGGAGACTAATGGTAGGAAATTTCAGAGGAAGTTTCTCATTTTGTTCCTCTTCCCCTTCTGTACTCAAAACTGCTCCTTTCCTATATCTTTAATTTTTTCCCACTTCCACTTGTGTAGATGGCCTGTTTATAACTTTCCTTTCCTGACATTTATTATAACAAAGTTATGTTGTTTATTGCATCCAATGGACCTTTGCTCATTGGAGAGGACTTTACTGTAGTTAGATGATGCCGTGGATGGAGTTCTGTTCCTGAAGTCAAGCAGACTCATCTTTCTGCATTCACATCTATGTAATAATAAAGAGAGCCAGTTCCTGATGTTATGATAGAATGGGAGAGAGAGAGAGAGTCGATGAGGTGAGACTCTCTTCTAAATCTCCCCTCTCACCAAATATACACTGGGAGACTTCTCCAAGATGGCAGCAGCCAGACCAAATTGTGGTTCCCCTCTCCCTTGTTGTCTCTCACACACTCTGGAGCACTATCTGACTAATGAATGGCTTTTATTATTCACAATTTAAGGATTGGGGAAAAGGGTGAAGGGCAGAGGGATTTTGGGGTGCCCTCTTCTCCATTTCTATGGAGTCTGTCACTCAGAGGGAACCTTTGAGGTGCCCACTCCCAAGCTTCTTCTTCTGCCCCTTGTCCTTCTTTTTCTATTTCTATCCTTTTCTGTTTCTATTCTTTTCTATAATTGTAAGTTTTGACTGAAAGGGGGTCTCTCAACAAGGTTGGGTAATGGGGGAAGGAGACTAAGAGATTGCTCCCAAAATGGAGTCCAAAAAATCCTCTCTGGTCTCAACTGCCAGTAACTGTCCCCAACTGTCAGACACTCCTTCTATGGCTCCTTTTGTCCCATCCCCCTTGCACAAATCCCAGCCTTACATCTATGTGATTCTGGGCAAGTCAGTTAACCCTGTTTGTCTCAGTTTCCTTATCTGTAAAATGATCTGGAGAAAAGAATAGCAAACCACTCTAGTATTTTGCCAAGAAAACCCCAAATGGGATTATAAGATTGGACATGACTGAACAACAATAAAACATTGTCTGGAAAGCTGTGTCTGAGCCTGCTTTGGGAAGATGCCACCAGATGCAGACTCAGACAAGAAGACTTATACTTCTAGCAAGTGACTTATACAAATAAAGGAAAAGCTGTGAGACTTAAGGAAAGTCTGAAATAGGGCAGCTGATATCAGTGGGCAGAAGAGATGCAAGTGATACACATATGACTAATGCTTTCAGAATCCCTTTAGTTCAGTTATATCATTGGTGATAGCTATGAGACCTATAGCTCAAACTTAAATTTTTTTCTAGTACCTGAGATATCAATATTCTCTAGATATTGAGAGAAATCATTTACTAGAAGCCCATTTGGAGAATGAAGAGAAAGTGACTAGGCAGAGCAGATTTGGGTACCAATCACCATCACTAGGATTATGAATCCTCAGACTGCTAGAGAGAGAATAAGGTATTAACCAAGGAGTTGATGAGTGCTTCCATGGATAAATTCCACGGGAAGCAACCATTTGATATGGGTGTAGAGTATTGACTATTTGATTCAATTCTTTATTTAACATTCTATCATATTTCATTATATGCCTTTTAAGTTTGAATTAATGTTTTGGGAGATAGAATGGTGGGGTTTTAGAGTTGTGAAATAGAAATAAGTACTCCAAATAGTACTCTGAACCTTCTAAGTCTTCTGAGGCAAATAATCCATTGGAAATATTTCCTGTTTCATTCCAGATTAACTTCTTAGAATTCTAGGTTGAGTTATCTTTTCATCTCTGTTTTCTTTTTTATTTATTTTCATTTCCCCTATTCTTCTTTTCCTTTTTCCTTTTCCTTTATTTTTTCTCTCTTTAATGGCCTTGAAATTAACTTTTGTTCATATGAACAGTTTAAAATTTAGGGTTTCTAAGATAAAATGAGTCTAGATCCACATGAGTCAGAGGCCTAATTTTTAAGACAGAATGAAATTCATCTCGTATACTGAAAGACCTCCCTGCCATGTCCTCTGAATATTGTTTTTTTTGTTTTGAGTTATCTTTGAATGATTTATTTTTCATATATTTACTTTAGTAGCCCCAATCAAATCATTGCCCAATAACTCATTAAAGAGTGGAAAGATAATCTGGGATTCTCAAACTATATAGTAGAAAAACTCAAGATCAAGGAGATAGTAGCAAGCTGAAAAGATTCTGAGTATCTGCCCAATAATACATAATTCATATGCCATGGGAGGATAAACTTAGTTTAAGAGACTTAGTAAATTTAAAATGTGGTTTTTATTATTATTGTTATTGTCATTATTGCCACAATGACTTTCTAAACTAAAACCATATATGTCAAATTGCATAATACTTATGATCCATATTTATAAAAGACATAACCACAATGAAATCCTTGAAGTTATAATAACCTAGCAACAGTTCTTGTTTGAGAGCTAGGGAGTCCTCGGAAATAGTATAAAATTAATGACTTCTTTAATAATAATAAAAATAATAACTAACATTTAAATAGCACCTATTTATGTGCCAGCTACATTATGTGCCAGACACTGATCAAAATGCTTTACAATTATTATTTCATTTGATCCTCAGAACAACCCTGATAGGTAGATGCTATCATTATTTCAATTTTAAAGAAGAGGAAGATTAGGCAAACAGAGATTAAGTTATGTGCCTAAGGTCACACGGTTAATAAATGTCTAAAGCCAGGTTTGAACTCAGATTTTCCTGATTCTAGTTTCAGTATTCTGTCCACTGTGCCACCTAGCTGCTTCTAAATGCATTCATTCACTTAACATTTGTTGTCTGCATTACATAAAGCACTGTGCTAAGTTCTGTGCATAATATATAGTCCTCGACTACAAGGAATTTAGCATCTTTATAAAAATAGTATTCTAAACTTAACAAGCGATAAATAAAATGGATTCTTCCATATATACATATATGTATATATATAGTAGAACAGAAAAAGAGGGTTGTGAATGAAATTGCATATCTTTATTATGTGCAGTTTTCTTTTCTTCAAAAATATATAAATTATTAAATATATAATTTTAGATTATTTCCCATTTATTGATGATTCCTTCTAGCCTGCTTTCTATTCTATTTTGTGCATTAAAAATGCTTCACTGACCCACATCTCTTTTTCTCTGTCTCTGTTTCTCTGTCACTCTTTTTCTCTATGTGTGTGTTTCTCTGTATCTTTATCTCTTTCCATACCTCTTTATTTCTCTCCTTTTTCTTCCTCCCTCACTCCCTTTCTCTCTCATTCTCTCTCCTATCCTCCTATCCTTATTCTATCCCTATAGTTAGCACTCCTGCCCATTCCCACTGAAAAATAATTGAGACAATCAAAACACTTGTCTTAAAAATTAAATATTGACTCTAGGTCAAGCAAAACAAATCCCTGCCTTGACATTGTCCAAAGATGAACATTGCAATTTTTTGTTATCTAGAATTCATCAATTCTATTCCAGGAAATGAATTATATTCTTCATCATCAATCCTCAGGAAGTATAGTTGTTTATCTCATTTATCAAAGTTAAGTTTTTACATTTCCCCTTTTTATTACTGAATACATTTTTGTTTCTGTTCACTTCACATTACATCAGTTCATAAAAGTCTCACCTTTCTCCAAAAGTCCCACCTTTTCCTTACTTCTTATAGTGACATATTTAATTACATTGTTATAAATTAATGAACATCATCAGTTTCTATTTCTTTGTTATAACAAAAAGAGCAAGTAAATATATAAATATATGTACACACATATGTCTCCTTTTCCTCTTTCTTGAATCTCTTTGGGTTGCTAGTGAGATCCCTGTATCAAAGAATATACACAGTTTAGTGACTTTGGTGTCTTAATTCCAGCCAGTTCACAAGAGTTGCTTAGATTCCAGCAAGGGATGCAAGACACATACAAAAATAATTATAATATAAGGCATGAGGACGAACATTATAAAGCTTTACCAATGAGATACTATAGATCTCTTGCTCTGTTTGAATTTAAGTTATAATGAGGAATAAGTACCAGGTTCTTATTTTTTTTATTATGATGCCATGTCTACTTGGATTGATCAACTGGATCTCTTGTAAGTATGATGCTCAGAAATCTGAAATTTGAATTGCAGCTTGATGTTTTCCTTATGTTGACTACATCATAGGCACATAGATGTAAGCCACAGAGGCAATCTTTGGGTTTTTTTAGAATTATAGCATTCCTTTTATTTTATTGTTTTAAGATTTAAATTTTTTTTGAAAACTTTTCCATGGTTACATGATTCCTGATTTTACTTTCCCCTTCACGCCCCCCTTCACCCCTCTCATATACAATGTGTATTTCCACCAGTTTTAACATGTGTGATCAGTCAAGACTTATTTACATATTATTGATAGTTAAATTGGTGTGGTCATTTAGTGTCTACTTCCCCAACCATGTCCTCATCAACCCATGTATTCAAGCAGTTGTTTTACTTCTGTGTTTCCACTCCTGCAGTCCTTCCTCTGACTGTGGGTACCGTTCTTTTCCATAAATCCCTCAGAATTGTCCTGGGTCATTGCATTGCTGCCAGTACAGAAGTCCATTACATTCGATTTTACCACAGTGTATCAGTCTCTGTGTATAATGTTCTTCTGGCTCTGCTCCTTTCACTCTGCATCAATTCCTGGAGGTCTTTCCAGTTCACATGGAATTCCTTCAGTTTATTATTCCTTTGAGCACAGAGGCCATCTTCTTAATCATGCTTTCATTTATACAAGTTTATGGAAGATAAGTGGCTTGTTCAAAGGCACACATATAAGCATTAGAGGCAGTCTGTGAATCTAAGAAGTGGGATCATATAATTATATATAGAGTCTTAAAAGGAATTTCATTTTACAGAGCTTAACTGACCTGATCTAGATTACACAAGCATTAATTATCTGATATAGGATTCAAATCAGGTCATAATATCAGAGGATCATTGTTCTACCTCAGAAACCATCAAGTTCAATACTCTAATTTTCCAGATGAGTAAACTGAGAAAGGGAGAAGTGAATTGATTTGTTCAAGGTTATACAGTGAGAAGCTTTAGATGTGTAATTTAAACTCAGGTTCTCTGACATCAGAGCCAGTTTACTTTGCATTGCACCTCCTCAATACCCTGGAGAATGCATTAAGTTTGGAGAAAGAAATTTTAAGTTCAATTGCCATCTCTAATATTTTTCACCTCTAATATTTTGTGAGATAGGCCATATGAGTAGGGCAAATCACCTACCCTCTGAGACTTTCAGTTTCTTTCTCTGAAAAATGGGAATAATAATACTTGTATTACCACCCCATAGGGTATAGTTGATTTGTAATTGTAAAGAACTATAAAATATATCGCTAAACTTAGTCATTTATACCAAACATTTCTGTCTCAAGATAATTAGTGCAGTTTAAAATGATAATAGATATGTTAAAATGTAGCTGCAAGAGTAGCAACAGAGTAGTCCCCATATTCTCAAATATGTTTTTTGTTATGTGCCTGCTGCCTCTGTCCCCTTCAGTGGAAAGCTTCATTAAGAACTACATTGCTGAAAAGTAGATTATAACAGATACATACCCATCCTCAGAGGCATCTAAAAATGGTTGAACTACTAGGGGATGGAAATACTACATGAGTTTCCAAGGAAGAAGGGAGTCAGAATAAGGTAACTGAATCCCTATCATGTCCCAAAAGTTAAATGTATGTTGTAAACTAATAGCTTCTTTAAGAAATCTGTCTGTCCTTTAGAATGATAGAGATTACAGGGAGAGAGGCTAAATCTGACCAAGGGGGTAAAGATAAGAGGGAGAGGAGTCCCTAGGGAATTCAAGACACCACAATAGCAAAGTAGCAGAGAAAGAGGAAGACAGGAAAGGGACTTACCTATTTACTCACTATCTATTTCTGACAGCTGTATTTGTTAAAAGATCACACAGCTCCAAGGCAGGAAATGCTTTTAGTCCAACCTCTTTTTTCACTGAAAAATTGTTACATATGATTTCATAGTGTTATTTTAATTTAGGTTGCAATCGGATTTGTCTACAATTGGTTCGTGGTATTTATGATGTGTATGTGTGTTATACATATGTGTACATTTTTGTATACATGTAGACTGTAGAAGAGTGTGTATGAATTTCTTCATGGTAAGCTCTCTATCTCAAACAATGAAGATATGAGTCTAGCTCCATATCATCCATCCATTTGTGTGTGTGTGTGTGTGTGTGTGTGTGTGTGTGTGTTTGAAGGATTGAGGTTAAGAGTACACATTAAGAGATATTTTTCCTTTTAATATTGCTTAGGCTGCATCCCCTAAATTTTTCAGTGTTGTCTAATGCTGTCATTCTATTTTTTTTTAAACCCTTGTACTTCGGTGTATTGTCTCATAGGTGGAAGATTGGTAAGGGTGGGCAATGGGGGTCAAGTGACTTGCCCAGGGTCACACAGCTGGGAAGTGGCTGAGGCCGGGTTTGAACCTAGGACCTCCTGTCTCTAGGCCTGACTCTCACTCCACTGAGCTACCCAGCTGCCCCTGTCATTCTATTTTAATGAAATTATTCATTATTTCTATGACTGGTTTTTGACCTATACATTCTTTAGGATTTGATTATTTAGTTTTCAATTAATTTCTAATCTACACTTTCACATTGCATTGTAACTTGAATGGGTATATTTAATATTTCTGCTATTCTGCATTTGGTTGCAAAGTTTTTATGCTCTAATATGTAATAAATTTTGGTTAACGTACTATGTACAGCTGAGAAAAATTTATGATTCTTTCCATTCTCGTTCACTTTTTCTCTGGAAATCTATCATATCTAACTTTTAAAATATTCTATTTAGGGGTCAGCTGGATGGCCCAGGGAATGGAGAGCCAGGCCTAGAGATGGGAGGTTCTAGGTTCAAATTTGACCTCAGAACTTCCTAGCTGTGTGATCCTGGGCAAGTTACTTAATCCCCATTACTTACAACCTGCTGCTCTTCAGCCTTAGAACGAATACACAGTATTGATTCTAAAGCAGAAGATAAGGATTTATTTTTTTCATGATTCATGTTTTTACTTTCTCCTTTACCCCCACTTCACCCTCATGCATAGCCAACACGCATTTCCACTGGTTTTAACATGTGTCATCAATAAAGACTTATTTCCATATTATTGATAGTTGCATTGGTGTGGTAGTTTCAAGTCTACATCCCCAATCATGTCCACAACAACTCAAGTGTTCAAGAAGTTGTTTTTCTTCTGTGTTTCCACTACTGTAGTTCTTCCTCTGAATGTGGAGACCATTCCTTTCCACAGATCCCTCAGAACTGTCCTGGCTCATTTCATTACTGATAGTACAGAAGTCCATTACATTCGCTTGTACCACAGTGTATCCATCTCTGTGTATAATGTTCTTCTGGCTCTGCTCCTTTCACTCTAAATCAATTCCTGGAGGTCTTTCAAGTTCACATGGAATTCCTACAGTTTATTATTCCTTTGAGCACAATAGTATTCCACCACCAGCATATACCACAATTTCTTCAGCCATTCCCCAATTGAAGGGCATACCCTCATTTTCCAGGTTTTTCCCACCACAAAGAGCATGGCTATAAATATGTTTGTACAAGTCTTTTTATCTATGATCTCTTTGGGGTACAAACACAGAAATGGCATGGCTGTATTGAAGGGCAGGCAGTCTTTTAGAGCTCTTTGGGTATAGTTCCACATTGCCATCCAGAAGGGTTGGATCAGTTCACAACTCCACCAGCAATGGATCTCAATTTTGCCACATCCCCTCCAACATTTATTACTCTCCCCTGCTATCATTTTAGTCAATCTGCTAGGTGTGAGATGGTACCTCAGAGTTGTTTTGATTTGCATTTCTCTAATTATTAGAGATTTAGAACACTTTCTCATGTACTTATTGATACTTTTGATTTTTTATCAGAAAATTGCCTATTCATATCTCTTGCCCATTTATCAATTGGGGAATGACATGATTTTTTTATACAATTGACTTACCTCCATGTATATTTGAGTATTTAGACCTATGTCAGAGTTTTTTTGTTATAAAGATTTTTTCCCACTTTGTCGTTTCCCTTCTGATTTAGGTTACGTTGTTTTTGTTTGTACAAAATCTTTTTAATTTAATATGATCAAAATTATTGATTTTACATTTTGTAATTTCTTCTAATTCTTGCTTGGTTTTAAAATTTTCCCTTTCCCATAGATCTGACAAATATACTATTCTGTGTTCACTTAATTACTCATAGTTTGCTTCTTGATATTCAAGTCATTCCCCCATTTTGAATATATTTTGGGGTCAGGTGTGAGATGTTGATCTATACCTAATCTCTCCCATATTTTTTTGCAATTTCCCAGAATTTTTGTCAAATAGTGTATTTTTGTCCCAAAAGTTGGGCTCTTTGGGTTTATCATACACTGTCTTGCTGACATCACTTACCCCAAGTCTATTCCATTGATCCTCCCTTCTGTCTCTTAGCCAGTACCATATTGTTTTGATGACTGCTGCTTTATAGTATAGTTTAATATCTGGTACTGCTAGGCCCCCTTACATCATTTCTTTTTCCATTATTTCCCTTGATATTCTTGATCTTTTGTTCTTCCAAATGAACTTTGTTATAGTTTTTTTTTCTAATTAATTAAAAAAGTTTTTTGGTAGTTTGATAAGTATGGCACTAAATAGGTAAATTAGTATGAGTAGAATGGTCATTTTTGTTATGTTAGCTCATCCTACCCATGACCAATCAATGTTTTTCCAATTGTTCAGATCTAGTTTTAATTGTTTGGGAAGTGTTTTGTAGTTGTATTCATATAATTCCAGTGTTCGTTTTGGTAGATAGATTCCTAAGTATTTTATATTGTCTAGGGTGATTTTAAATGGTGTTTCTCTTTCTACCTCTTGCTGTTGTGATGTGTTGGAAATATATAGAAATGCTGATAATATATGTATATTTATTTTGTATCCTGCAACTTTGCTAAATTTCTACTAGCTTTTTAATTGACTCTCTAGGATTTTTTCAGTAGACCATCATATCATCTGCAAAGAGTGATAGCTTAGTCACCTCATTGCTTATTTTAATATCTTCAATTTCTTTTTCTTCTCTAATTTCTACTGCTAGTGTTTCTAGTACAATGTTAAATAATAGAGGTGATAATGGGCATCCTTTTTTCATGCCTGATCTTATTGGGAAGGTTTCAAATTGATCCCCATTGTATATGATGCTTGTTGATGGTTTTAGATATATACTGTTTATTATTTTTAGGAAAGGTCCTTCTATTTCTATACTTTCTAGTGTTTTCAATAGGAATGGTTGTTGTATTTTGTCAAAGGCTTTTTCAGCATCTATTGACATAATCATGTTGTTTTTGTTGGTTTGCTTTTTGATATGGTCAATTATGTGAATGGTATTCCTGATGTTGAACCATCCTTGCATTCCTGGTATAAAGCGCACCTGATTATAATGAATAACCCTCACGATCACTTGTTGGAGTCTTTTTGCTAGTATTCTGATTAAGATTTTTACATCTATGTTCATTAGGGAGATTGGTCTGTAGTTTTCTTTCTCTGTTTTTGATCTACCTGGCTTTGGGATCAGTTCCATATTTGTATCATAAAAAGAGTTTGGTAGAGCTCCTTCTTTGCTTATTATTTCCAATAGTTTGTATAGTATTGGAATTACTTGTTCTTTGACGTTTTGATAGAATTCACTTGTAAATCCATATGGTCCTGGGGATTTTTTCTTAGGGAGTTCTTTGATGGCTTGTTCAATTTTTTTTCTGATATTGGATTACTTAAGTATTCTATTTCTTCTACTGTTAATCTAGGCAATTTATATTTTTGTAAATATTCATCAATCTCCCCTAGGTTGTTATATTTATTGCCATATAATTGGGCAAAATAGTTTTTAATGATTGCTTTGATTTCCTCTTCATTAGAGTTGAGGTCTCCTTTTTCATCTTTGATACTGAGGATTTTGTTTTCTTCTTTTATTTTCTTAATTAAATTGACTGGTACTTTGTCAATTTTATTTGTTTTTTTAAAGTACCATCTTCTAGTCTTATTTATTAATTCAATAGTTCTTTTACTTTCATTTTCCTAATTTTTCTTTTAATTTCTATAATCCCTAATTTGGTCTTTAACATGATTTTTAATTTGTTCCCTTCCTAGTTTTTTTTTATTTACATACCCAGTTCATTGATCTTTTCACTCTCTAATTTGTTAATACATGCTCTCAAGGATATAAATTTCCCCCTGAGTACTGCTTTTGCTGCATCCCAAAAAGCCTGGTAGGATGTCTCATCATTGTCATTCTCTTCAATGAAATTATTGGTTGATTCTATGATTTCTTCTTTAACTAACAGGTTTCAGAGAATCCTATTATTTAATTTCCAATTAGTTTTTGATTTGCCTGTCCATGTACCCTTACTGATTATTATTTTTTTTGCATTATGACCTGAAAAGGTTACATTTGTTATTTCTGCTCTTTTGCATTTGTTTGCAATGTTTCTATGCCTTATTACATGGTCAATCTTTGTGAATGTAACTCTAATTTTTCTAGGATTTCATTCCCCTCTCATCTCTTTCTGATTTATTTTTGGTTTGATTTATCTAGATCTGAAAGAGGAATATTTAGATCTCCCACTAGTATAGTTTTACTATCTATTTCCTTCTTGAGCGCAGCCAGTTTTTCTTTAGGAATTTGAATGCTATACCATTTGGTGCATACATGTTGAGTACTGTTATTTCATCATTGTGCATACTGCCTTTTATCAGGATGTAATTACCTTCCCTGTCTCTTTTAATCAGATCTATTTTTACTTTGGCTTTGTCACAAATCACAATTGCCACTCCTGCCTTCTTTTTCTCTGTTGAAGCTCAAAAGGTTTTGCTCCAGCCATTGACCTTAAACCTGTATATGTCCACCCACTTTATAAGTGTTTCTTGTAGACAATATATAACAGGATTTTGGTTTCAAATACACTCTGCTATTTGCTTCCTTTCTATGGGTGAGTTTATCCCATTCACATTCAGAGTTATAATTATCAGTTGTATATTTCCCAACATTTTGGTATCCTCTCCTAGTTCTACTCCTTCTTCTTACTCTATTTCCTTTTAAACCAGTGGTTTGATTTAAACCAGTCCCCCTTGTCCCCTCCCTTGGTTTAATTCCCTTTCCACCACCTCCCTTATTATTCCCCTCTTTATTTTTTAAGGCCTAATGAATTCCCTCCCCCTGTCATCCCCTCCCTTTTTTGGCCTCCCCACTTCCTTACTCCCCTTGGTTAATCCCTTCTGAATTTCTCAGTAGCATTAGATAGAATTCTATATCCCAATGGATATAGCTACTCTTCCCTCTCAGTGTTAATTCTGCTGAGAGTAAGGTTTAAATATTACCTATTAATTCTCTCTTCTTCTCCTTCTTATAATAGTATTTATCCCCTCCCCTTCCCATGCCCTCTCTGTGTGGTATAGAATATCCTATTTTTCTTATTCATTCAAGTTTTTCTTGGTACCATCTACTATTCATCCCCCCTGCTTTTTCCCCAGTATCATCTCAGACCATTTAGTACTCCAACCTCTCCCTATGAATAATTCTTCTGATTACTATAACAGTGAGTATAGTTTTTGAAAATTACACATGACATTCCTCCATATAGGAATACAACTAATTTGATCTTTTTTAAGCCCTTAAAGAGGCAAATTTAAAAACGATATTTTTCTTTCTTTCCCCTCTCTTTCTTATTTACCTTTTCATGTTTCTCTTGGTTTTTGTGGTTGGATATCAAACTTTCCATTTAGTCCTGGTCTTTTCTGTGCAAATACTTGGAAATCTTTTATCTTGTTGAATGCCCATACTTTCCCCTGGAAGTATATTGTCAATTTTGATGGGTAGGTGATCCTTGGATGTAGACACAGTTCTCTTGCCTTTCTGAATATCATATTCCAAGCCTTGCAGTCTTTTAGTGTAGAGGCTGTCAGATCCCGTGTGATCCTAATTGGTGCTCCTTAATATCTGAATTGTCTCTTTCTGGCTTCTTGTACAATTTTTTTCATTTACTTGGAAGCTCTTAAATTTGGCTATTATATTCCTGGGGGTTGTCTTTTCAGGGTTTCATGTAGAGGGTGATCTATGTATCCTTTCAATGTCTATTTTGCCCTCTTGTTGAAGAACATCAGGCCAGTTTACTTGGATACTTTCATGAAGTATGGAGTCCAAATTTCTATTAATTTCTGCTTTTTCAGGAAGACCAATGATTCTCAAATTCTCTTCTATACCAGTTTTCTTTGTCATTTTCTTGGTGACATATTTCATGTTTCCTTCTATTTTATATGTCTCTTAACCTTGCTTTATTTGTTCTTGCTGTCTTGAGAGATCATTGGCCTCTGCTTGCCCAATTCTGGTCTTTAGATACTGGTTTTCTGCTATAATCTTTGATTTTCCTTTTCAATTTGGTCTATCATGTTTTTCATGGTTTCCTGCTGTTTAATTATCATTTTTTTTTATTTTGGGGCATTTTTCTCCAATTGGGAATTTCTTACTTTTAATCTGTTAATTTCCTTTTGAGCTATTTCCCACTTTTCTTGCTAAATTACTTCCATCTTTCTCATCATCTCAGATTTGAACCCTTCAACAGCTTGTGACCAATTTTCATTTGAGAGGGGGATGGTTTGGATGTGATTATTTGTTCTCTGTTGTCTGGATTTTTTCTGTGTAAAAGTTATTGAGTGTTAAAGATTTCTTCTTGATCTTTCTATTTAGGGATTCTTTTGCATGGCTTGCCATATTTATTTTGATATTTTTCTTTCTCAGTCAGAAGTCTGGGTGAGGCAGGCAGGTTCTCTGCCTATTGAGTTGTGGAGAAGTTTTTGTCTGATTCACAATGCTTTGTGGCCCTTTCAGCTTTATCCTTGCTCCCATGTTCGGCCTGTGCTCTTTAGGCTCCTAGTGTCTCAAGTCTAGCTGTTCTCAGGGTCAAGCCTCCTAATGGTGGCCTTGCTTGCTCCTCTGGCCGAAGCTCCTTTAATAGTCTCAGGGCACTGCTTCCACAGTCATGCACCCCCTCTGCACTGGGTCCCCACCCAAGGTCCACATATGAGCTCAAGGTTTATGCCTTTGCTCAAGGTCTGGGCTTGCACTCAAGGTCTGAGTTCAAAATCTGAGTTCTTTAGCCTCTTGGGATCTTAAGTCTTGCTGCTCTCAGGAGCAAGTCTAGTGAACCCAGGTAGCTGCCAAGAATTTAATGAATGCCCCAAACTTACTCTAACTCTTGTGCTCTGGCTTTGGCTCTGTAAGTGGTGTGTGTGGTGGTGGTGGTGGTGGTGGTGGTGGGGTTGCTCAGCTCATGTTTTAGTGAGAGCTATTTCACTCCCTTATAGCATGAAAATGCCCAGATCCCACGTACCTTCGATGCTATCTCCTATTGTGGGGTCCCTTCATTCATCTGGATTTGGTTTTTATGTCCTCTTGAGGAGTCCTGTATATGTGGGTTATTAGAGGTTATGCATACTGATTCTACTCTGCTGCCATCTTAACCTGGAAGCCTGTCATCTCAACACTTAAGGATTTATTTATTCATTTGTCATTTTTTTGTATATTTATTTATTTTTAAAACTCTTACCTTCCATCTTGGAGTCAATACTGTGTATTGGCTCCAAGGCAGAAGAGTGGTAAGGGCTAGGCAATGGGGGTCAAGTGACTTGCCTTGGGTCATACAGCTGGGAAGTGTCTGAGGTCAGATGTGAACCTAGGACTTACAGTCTCTAGGCCTGGCTCTCAATCCACTGAGCTACCCAACTGCCCCTGGCCCTTAAGGATTTAGAAAAAGAAAGATTCTGTTTATCTCTTTGACTCTGTCCTCATTTATTTTATGATTAATTTTGTCTAGCTTTAATATTGGAAGATTGAAGTCCTCCACTAGTATAGTTTACTATATCACTAGTATAGTATACTATATCCTCATATAATTCATTTAACTTTTCCTTTAATAATTTAGATATATGCATTACTTGGTGCATAAATGTTTAGTATTCATGTGACTTCATTGTCTATGGTTCCTTTAAGCAAGATGTAGTTTTCTTGCTTTTCCTTTTAATGAAATCTATTTTTCCTCAGTTCCCTTTTTTTTCAGTTGATACCTCCAGCCTCTTAAACTTTAACTCTGTATGTATCCCTCTGTTTCAAGTATATTTCTTATAAACAACATAATTTTGGATTCTGGTTTCTAATCTAGTCAGCTCTCTACTTCTATTTTATGGGTGAGTTCATCCTATTCACATTTATAATTATAAATAATAACTATTTCTCTCCAACCTATTTTCTTCTCTTTCTTCTCCTTTCTCTCTTTTTATCCCATTCTTCCTCTCAAGTCTATTTTGCTTCTGACCTCTGACCTCTTTTATCAACTCTGCCTTTTATCGCTCCCTCTAGCCTTTTTCTTATACCTTTGTTCTCCTTCTTCCATATTGGTTAAGATAGATTTCCATTATTAATTGAGTTTAAATAAATAGTTTCCCTCTTTGAACCAATTTTCCTCTCTATAGGAAAAGCTCTTCCTTGCATACCTCTTTTATGTGATAGAATTTTTCACATTCTTCTCTCTTCCTCCTTCTCAAGTAAAACTGATTAATCCTCATACCCTCTTTTATGTAGAATCATTTTAACTTCATTAATAATGACTATGGTTTCTATTGTTTTTTTCTTCAATTTCAAGGAGGATCTATGACATCATAATGTATAGATAATGTCTTGCCTTGCATATGAACAGGTTTTAAGTGAGGCAGAATTGCACAATGTCCTCAGTCTTACTCTCTCTTCAGTGTCATCAAAGTCAAGTAGTAAGAACAAAAGTCAAGATAACTGATGATTGAAGATATAGGGGATAACTTTGGCATCCTCAATGTTTCACCAAGTTCTAAGTTCCCCACAGCACTTGCATCTGCCATCTTCATGTCTGTTGGGGGGAAAAAATCTAATCTGTCTAATACACTAGGGAAAGTCTTTGTAATCTTGGAATAGGCATCCCTGTATTTTGACAAGTTTAAGGCCTTTCTGTATACGATCAACTTCATTTAAACCTTCTGCTGAGGTTCTTTAGGGCATGGCTGCAACACATGACACACTTTCTTGGAGCTACAGGTGAGAAATAGGTGACAGGAGGACACCAAAGGTCTATGAGGTGTCATGAAAACGGCTTGGAAAGCCCTCAGACAAGAGGTGCTAATCCATCCTGAATGCCCCATTTACCCTATACTTTAATTGTAAAGTTCTTAAAAGATTTTCCATAGAAGATTTTCATATCTCATCTTTCCCTATAGAAAGGTAAATAGTTTTAACTTATTTAGTACCTTGTGATTTCTCTTTCATATTTATTTTTTATAATTCTCTCAAGTCTTGTATTTGAAAGTCAGATTTTTCCATTTGGCTCTTTTCATTAGGAATCTTTAAAAGTTCTCTATTCAATTAAATATCTATTTTTTCCATTTAAGGATCATACTTGTTTTATTCTAGGAAGGTTTTTTTAGTTGTCATGCCAGAAGTTTTGTCTTCTGGAGTGCAGCTATGTGTCACAGTGGATAAATTATCAGGCCTGGAGCCAGGAAGAATCATCTTCCTTTGTTCATATCTATAGACACTTAATAGCTATGTGACCCTGTACAAATAATTTAATCCAGTTTGTCTTAGTTCACTCATTTGTAAAATGAATGAGAGAAGGACATGGCAAATTATTTCAACATCTTTACCTAGAAAAGACAAATTGGGTCACAAAATATGACTGAAAGTGATCAAATAATAGCAACAATTTCATATCCTAAATCCACTGTTCCTTTAATTTGGTAGCTGCTATACCTTTTGTGGTCCTGACTGTGGTTCCATGATAATTTAATATTTTTGTTTTTGTTTTTTAACTTTGGACTCTTGAAATATTTTTGCTTTCACCTTGGAGCTTTGGGATTTAGCTATAATATTACTGGGCTATTCATTTTTAGGTCTTTTCAGGTGATCTGTGAATTTTTTTAAAGTTTCTATTTTATATTCTCTTGTTCGAGGATACTGAGAAAGTTTTCCTTGACAATTTCTTGTATTATGATTAGACTCTTTGATCATGGCTTTCAGGTAATCCAATAATTCTTAAATTATCCCTCCTTGAAGGTCATTTTTTTCAGGTCGTTTATTTCCATATTTTTTTGACTTTAATTTTTTGTCTTAATTTCCCATGTAGTTATTAACTTCCCCTTGCTAAATTCATTTTTGAAGTAATTGTTTTCTTTAGTGAGCTTTTGAAACTCTTTCCCCATTTGTCCAATTCTATTTTTTAATTAATACTTTTTAACAGTAAACTTGTATACCTCTTTTACAGTAGGGCAATTTTATATGTAAGATGTTATATAGTACTTTTTATGCCTCTTTTACTCACCTGTCTTAATAATTTTCTACCTTTTTTTCTTTATCTAATTTTATCTCAATCACTTAGTTGAGTTTGAAAATCAATTTTAACTCTTGTGGGAACTCTGGTTTGACTTGGGTTCAATTCACATTGTTTATAGCTGTTTTGACTTCATTGTCTTTTTCTGAATCCACATCCTGATCTTCTCTGATCCCATGATAAAATTTCATGGATGGATTTTTTTTTTACAATTTGCTCATGTTTCTACCTTATTCCTTGATTTGGGACTTTATATTAATGCTGGAATTTGTTCCTTGGGTAGAGAAGAAGGTATAGAAGAGATGTCATCAAGATACAAATGACAGATTGGATATACTGGGGAGAGTGACTAGTAGAGAACAACACTGAGATTTGAGTATAGGTGGCTAGGAAGAATGTGGTACCCTTAACTACAATGGGGGAAATTAGGAAGAAAAGACATTTTTTGGGGAAAAGATAATGAGTTCTGTTTTGTACATGTTAAGCATGAGATGCCAACAAGACATCCAATTTAGTGTATTCTATAGGCAAGTAAAGGGAAGCTATGTGGCACAGTAGACAGAATGCCAGGAGTGAAGTCAGGAAGATTCCTGAGTTCAAATCTGGTCTAAGACACTTAATAGCTGTATGACCCTGGGAAAGTTGCTTAACTCTTTTTTATCCAGTTCCTCATCTATAAAATGAGCTAGAAAAGAAAATGACAAGCGACTCCAGTTTCTTTGCCAATAAAACACCAAATGTGGTCATGAAAAGTCAAAAATGGCTGAAATGACTGAAAAAAAAAACAATATATTCAGTTAAAGATGAAAGACTGAACTCTTTCTGTACTTATGACTATGGTTTCTGTATCCATGATATGTAGTTTAATGTATTACTTTTGATAAAGTTATTTATGTTCATTGTCTCAGTTATGAGCCATTGCCTTTTCTTCTTTTTCTTTTGAATATTTTCCCATAGTTGCATATTTCATGTTATGAACCATTTTCTCATCTTTCTCATCTCATATTATCTTGGTATAAACATCCAACTTGATCATAATGAATGCTTCTGGATACATTATTATAATATTTTACTAGCAATTACTTAAAACTTTTGTAACAATTAATGAGTGAACTTGCCTATAAAGTTATTCCTTGGTTTTTCCTTTTTTATTGCTTTGGAAAATTGGAGAGAATTCATTAGTATATCAATCAGGATAGGATATTTATTCTTCCCTTTAATAGTTCCTTTATGGTTAGCTCATTTCTGAAATTAGATTGCTAAATTTCTCTGTTAATTTAGGTATTTTATATTTTTAATTATTCAATTCTTTTAAAATCTCAGTTTTAGGGGACTTATAGGTTATGATGGCTCAAGAATAGAGGCAGGGCTCTTCCTCTACTCTCCACCAACCAACATAAAGTGCCTCAAAAGGACAAAACCAAAGTCAGATGAGGGACGGGGCTCCACTGTAGGGCGTAGCAAGGAAAGTATACAAATTTGGGCCATTTTCACCCTAAAAGGGGGCAAAATTACTTCCACCAAGGGGTGAGATCATCATCACATCCCCATTCCACCTACAGTGCCAGAGTTGGAGCAAGAGCAGAGTAACCTCTAGGTTCTCAGAGGCTGACTGAGGTCACCACAGACTTACTCCAAAGAGCAGTGAGACTTGAGACACCAGGAGGATGAGGAAACATGGAGATAAGGCATGTATATTGGGCAGAAAGGGGTGGTTCACAGCAGATGCCAGGGAGACTTGAAAATAGCTTCAGGGCAAAAACATCTCTAGAGCTCAATTCAGAGACTTTCCTGCCCTCCATATTCAGACTTCTGTGGGGCAATCTCTAGGTTATCAGGGGCTGGCTGAGGCAACCACAGACTTGCCCCTAACAACAACAAGATTTGGGTCCCCAGTAGATTGAGGAATGTGGGACTTGGGTGAAGAGACAGCCAAGGGCTGTACATAGCAGACACTGCTGCAGAGACTAAAAAATAGCGTCAGGGCAAAAGTATCTCTGAAGCTCAATACAAAGATCTCCCACCTTTTTCATTCAGACTTCTAGCTGGGAATGAACAAAGCAATGGCCACCAAATCCCAATAACTACAATCTACAACCACCAAAAAAAACAAAACAAAACAAAAAGAAAACCTTAATCCTCAATGATTTTTATGCAGAAAACTGCAGACTAAAGAAGACACAGCAGAAGATGACAAACAAGTAAACACATCTACACCTTTGAAAGAAATGGTAATTGGTAGCAAGCTCTTGAGGAGTTCAAATCTGAGAATATGAGAAAGATAGATGAGACTTGGCAGGAAAAGTGAGAAATGGTTTGAAAAGAAAATAACAGTTTAAAAGACAGAATCTCCCACTTGGAAAAAGAAGCCCAGAAATCAACTAAAATGATAAGCTAATTGAAGATCAGAAATGATCTGCTGGAAGCCATAAAAAGCAGGATAGATCAAACCAAGAAGGAAAATCAAAATATCATAGCTGAAAACAAGTCTTTAAAAACTAGAATTGGGCAAGTAGAAGTTAATGATCTCACAAGACAGCAAGAATTAATAAAGCAAAGTAAAAAGAATGACAGATTAGAAGGAAACATGAAATATCTCATCAAGAAGATGGTTAACTTGGAAAACACGTCTAGAAGAGACAATTTGAGAATCATAGGGCCACCTGAAAACCTGGAAATAAGCAGAAATCTTGACATCATATAACAAGATATTATCCAAGAAAACTGCCCTGATGTGCTTCAACAGGAGGGCAAAATAGTCATTGAAAGAGTCCATAGATTACCCTCTACACTAAATCCTCAAAAGACAACCCTCAGGAATGTAATTAACAAATTCAAGAACTTCCAAGCTAAGGAGAAAATATTATGAGAAGCCAAAAAGAAACAACTCAGATATCAAATACCACCATTCAGGATTTTACAGGACGTAGCAGCCTCCATATTAAAGGATCACCAGGCTTGGAATATGATATTCAAAAAGGCAAGAGAATTGGGTCTACAACCAAGGATCACCTACCCATCAAAACTGACTATATACTTTCAGAGGAAAGGATGGACATTCAACAAAATAGAAGATTTCTAAACATTTGTAAAGAAATAAAACCAGAACTAAATGGAAAATTAGATATCCAAATACAAAAATCAAGAGAAACATGAAAAGGTAAATAAGAAGGATAACAAGGTCAAATTGTTTATATTCCTATATGGGAAAATGTTATTTGTAACTCTCAAAAATTACATTCAGTATTATAGTAATAAGAAAAATGATTCATAGGTAGAGAATGGGGTATTAATGGTTTTATATGATATGCAAAAAAAGAAAAGGAGAAAGGGGAATAGAGGATTGCTCAAAGTGAAATTTAAAGGAATAAGAAAATTAGCATTATCTATAACAAATAAAGAGGCACATGGAAGGGGGAGGGGAAAAACACTATTATGAGAAGTAGAGGAAGGGAATGCTAATAAGTGATACTCAAACCTTACTCTCAGTAGAATTAATTCTGAGAGGGAAGAACATCTAGATACATTGGAGTATTGAATTCTATCTTACCCCATAGGGAAGTTAAGAGGGGAAAACTAAGGGGAGAGTGGGGCAGCGATTAAAAAAAGGGGGAGGAAAAGAAAGGGGAAGGGAATTTAATAGACCCTAAAAATAATAGGTAAGAAAAAGAGAGAGGGGAAGAAATGAAGAGGATTGGGGGTGGACGATTAAAATCAATCCACTAGTGTAGAAGGAAAAAAATGAAAGAAGAAAGGGTGGGACTAGGACAGGACATCAAAATGTTGGGGAACACACAGGTGGTAACCATAACTCTGAATGTGAATGGGATGAACGTACCCATAAAATGGAAGCAAATAGCAGAATGCATTAGAAACCCAAATCCTACCATATGTTGTCTACGAGAAACACACATAAAGCAGGTAGACACACAGGGTCAAGGTAAAAGACTAGAGCAAAATATATTGGGCATCAACTGAGAAAAAGAAGGCAGGAGACACAATCATATCTGACAAAGACAAAGTAAAAATAGAACAGATTAAAAGAAATAGAGAAGGTAATTACATCCTGATAAAAGGCAGCATAGACAATGAGGAAATAACAGTACTTAACATGTAGGCACCAAATGGTATAGCATACAAATTTCTAAAGGAGAAACTAATAATAAAATAAATAGTAAAACTATATTAGTGGGAGATCTGAACCTTCCTCTATCAAATCAAGATGATCAAACCAAAAAATAAATAAGAAAGAGGTAAGAGATATGAATGAAATCTTGGAAAAATTAGAGTTAATAGATATGAAGAGAAAAATAAATAGGGACAAAAAGGAATACACTTTCTTTTCAGCAGCACATGGTACATTCACAAAGATTGACCATGTACTATGTCATAAAAACATAGCAAACGAGTACGAAACAGGAGAAGTAATAAATGCAACCTTTTCAGATCATAATGTAATAAAAATAATAATTAGTAAGGGTACATGGAGAGGCAAATCAAAAATTAATTGGAAATTAATAATATGATTCTCCAAAATTCATTAGTTAAGGAACAAATCATAGAAACAATTAAGAATTACATTGAAGAGAATAGCAATGATGAGACATTATATCAGAATATATGGGATACAGCCAAAGCACTACTCAGGGGAAAATTTTCATCCTTCAGTGCATATATTAATAAGTTATGGAGGGAAAAGATCAATGAATTGGGTATGCAAATTAAAAAACCTGAAAGTGAACAAATTAAAAATCCCCAGATACAAACTAAGTTAGAAATCCTAAAAATTAAAGGAGAAATTAATAAAATTGAAAGTGAAAGAACTATTGAAATAATAAATAAGACTAGAAGCTGGTACTATGAAAAAAACAAATAAAATAACATACTGGTTAATCTAATAAAAAAGGAAAGAAGAAAACCAAATTAACAGTATCAAAGATGAAAAGGGAAACCTCACCTCTAATAAAGAATATATTAAGGCAATCATTAAAAACCATTTTGCCTAACTATATGACAATAAATACAGCAATCTAGATGATATGAATGAATACTTACAAAAATATAAATTGCCTAGATTAACAGAAGAAGAAATAAAATACTTAAATAATCCTATATCAGAAAAAAAAATTGAACAAGCTATCAAAGAACTCTCTAAGAAAAAAATTCCCAGGGCCAGATGGATTCACAAGTAAATTCTATCAAACATTTAAAGAACACCTAATTCCGATACTATACAAATTATTTTACAAAATAAGCAAAGAAGTTCTACCAAATTCCTTTTATTACACAAATATGGTACTGATTCCAAAGCCAGGTAGACCAAAATCAGAGAAAGAAAACTACAGACCTAACTCCTTAATAAACATAGATGCAATAATCTTAAATAGAATACTATCAAAAAGAGAGTGGCAAGTGATTCTGAGGGTTATTCATTATGATCAAGTTGGATTTATACCAGGAGTGCAATGATTGTTTAATATTGGGAAAATCATCCATATAACTGACCATATTAACAAGCAAACCAAGAAAAATTATATTATTATATCAAGAGATGCAGAAAAAGCCTTTGATAAAATATAATGCATTCCTATTAAAAACACTAGAATGTATAGTAATAGAAGGACCTTTCCTAAAAATAATAAACAGTATATATTTAAAATCATCAGCAAGAATCATCTACTATGGGAATAAATTAGAAGCCTTCCCAATAAGATCAGGAGTGAAACATGGAATCCCTTTATCACCTCTACTATTTAACATCGTATTAGAAACACTGGCAGTATCATTTAATATGGTATTAAAAACACTAGAGAAGAAAAAGAAATTGAAGGTATTAAAACAGGCAATGAGAATACCAAGTTATCACTCTTTGCAGATGATATGATGGTCTACTTAAAGAAAATGAACTAGGTAACTAGTGGAAATAATCAAAAACTTTAGCAAAGTTGCAGGATGCAAAATAAACCCTCATAAATCATCAGAACTTCTATATATTTCCAACACATCTCAGCAGCAAAGGTTAGAAAGAGAAATTCAATTTAAATCATCCTAGATAATATAAAATATTTAATTATCTATTTGCCAAGACAAACCCAGGAATTATATGAACACAATATAAAGAACGCTTTCCACATTATTAAAACCAGATTTAAACAATTGGAAAAACATTAATTGGTCATGGATAGGACTAATTAACCTAATAAAAATGACAATCCTATACAAATTAATTCATTTATTCAGTGCCATACCAATCAAGCTACCAAGAAACGTTTTTACTGAATTAAAAAAAAACTATAACAAAGATCATTTGGAAGAACAAAAGATGAAGAACATCAAGGGAGATAATGAAAAGAATGTGAAGGAGGGGGGCCTAGCAGGAGCAGATCTTAACCTGTACTATAAAACAGTGGTCATCAAAACAATATGGTACTGGTTAAGAGACAGAAGGGAGCATCAGTGGGATACACTTTGAGTAAAGGACCTCAGCAAGAACAGTCTATGATAGACCCAAAGAGCTCAGCTTTGGGGACAAATATTCACTATTTGAAAAAAACTTCTGGGGAAATTGGAAAACAGGAAAGATTAGGTTTAGATCAACATCTCACACCCTACACAAAGATAAACTCAAAATGTGTGAATGACTTGAATATAAAGAAGGAAACTATAAGTAAATTTGGTGAACACAGAATATTATACTTGTCAAATCTCTAGGAAAGGAAAGATTTCAAGACCAAGACCAAGAGTTATAAAATATTACAAAATATAAAATAAATAATTTTGATCACATTAAATTAAAAAAGTTTTTGTACAAACAAATCCAATGCAACCAAAATTAGAAGGGAAGCAACAAATTGGGAAAATATCTTTATAACAAAAACCTCTGATAAACTCAGATTCATCAGGAGCTAAATCAGTTATAGAAAAAAGCAAGTCATTCCCCAATTGATAATTGGGCAAGGGACATGAAAGCAATTTTCAGATAAAGAAATCAAACTATCAATAAGCACATGAAAAAGTATTCTAAATGTCTTATAATCAGAGAGAGGAAAATCAAAATAACTTTGAGGTACCACTTCACACCTAGCAGACTGGCTAACATGACAGCAAAGGGAAATAATAAATGTTGGAGGAGATGTGACAAAATAGGGAAATTAATGCTTTGCTCACGGAGTTGTGAATTGATCCAACCATTCTGGATGGATGGCAATTGGGAACTATGCCCAAAGGGCTTTTAAAGACTGCCTGCTCTTTGATCCAGCCATAGCACTTCTGCGTTTATACTCTAAGCAGATAATAAGGAAAAAGACTTTTACAAAAATATTTATAGCCCAGCTCTTTGTGGTGGCAAAAAATTTAGAAAAGAAGGGGATGCCCTTTGATTGAGGAATGGATAAACAAATTGTGTTATCTGCTGGTGATGTAATACTATTCTGCTCAAAGGAATAATGAACTGAAAGAATTCCATGTGAACTAAAATGACCTCCAGGAATTGATGCAGAGTGAAAAGAGTAGAACCAGGATAACCATTGTGGGAAATATAAGTAAAGTAATGGGGTCACCAGGGATATTATAAATAAACTAAGTGGTTTGTGAGAACACACTCTGGGATTTATGAGAGACTAGACCAGGATGGAAAGACCAGAGTTTACTGGATTCCCACAGGAATGGCAGTTGATCTTAACTGTCACTCAGCTTCCCCTAGGCCAGAGTCTAGAAACAGGCTGACAAGGTAAAAGGGACTCAACAGCTTTAATTATGTTTAACTAAAAGGTGGGAAAGGGAATTCTATACTGAAAATCTAAAGGATAAAACCACAGGGTAAAGGGAGGAGTTATTCTACTCTTATCTAAGTGAATCTAAACTAACAGGGTCCAAGGAGCTATAAATGGAGTCTCTGGGTGACTGCCTCAGACCTGGAACCTGCCAGGCTTGAGTACAGCTAGGGGCTTTGTGGCTTTGGGATTCTCACTGCAATCCACTGATGATCTCTGGATGCCAGGAGCTTAGGTTGTCTCAGGAACCAAGTAGGAAGGGATTGCTTGAAATGCTGTCCACCAGATCTCAAACTTCTCCTCCTCCCTTGGCTCTGTAGATCTTGTCCTCTTTGCTAGATGCCACAACACACAGGATCCCAGGGGAAAATCAGGATGCAGGGTCCTTTACTCTGAGGTCTCCCAGGGCTCACCACAGTTTGTGTTAACCCTTAATGGAGTCCATTCTCAGAGCCAAGTCACTTCTTCCTGCTCCTTCATTCCAACCTGGAATTCCCAGCTCCAGCTCCTTCCTGCTACATACAACTTAATTCCTAATCACTAGCTAATCTAATCTTCCTCACAACACCATTTATGCAGAGATGGGTACACTATGGCACAATCCAATGTAATGGACTTCTCTACTAGCAGCAATACAATGATCCAGGACATTTCTGAGGGATCTATGAGAAAGAATTCTATCCACATCCAGAGAAAGAACTGTGGGAGCCTAAACACAGAGGAAAAGCAACTGCTTGATCACATTGGTCAAGGGGATATGATTGGGGATGTAGACTCCAAAAGATCATCCTAGTGCAAATACCAATAATATGGAAATAGGTATTCATCAATGGTACATATAAATCCCAGTGGAATTGCTTGTTGGCTATTGAAGGGTATTAGAAGGAGGGAAGGGAATGAATATGAGTCATATAACCATGGAAATTTTTTAATTAATCAAAAATATTAATAAAATAAATAAACTAATAAGAAAGCAAATAAATAAAATCTCAGTTCTAATGACATTTTTATGTGTTAATTTGTTTTATTCCTTTTTTATTTGCTTAAATTTTTCCTCCCACATTTTTATCATGGTATTTTGATCTTCCTGCATGTACATTTTGATCAAATTAGCTAAAGGCTTATCAATTTTATTATTCTTTTCAAAGAATAACTTTTAATTTTTTATCATTTCAATGATATTTGCTTTCCATTTCATCTCTTCTCAAATTTTAAACATTTTAACTTTCCTTGTTATTAGGCCTTCTTTTTAGTGTTCTACTTTTAAAATTTTTATATTCAGTTCATTAAATCTTTATTTTGTTTTGTTTTGTTAATGAGTATTTTGATTTTAATTCCTAAGGATTATTTATTTTTGTCTTAGAAATTTTGACGTTAAATCATCATCAGTATCTCTCAATTATCAGTTATTTTAAAGGGTTAAAAAATGTTATACCTAGAGGAGAAAGGAGAAACATATCTCCCTCCTTTCTTTGTAGAAAAGGGTGACTCTAGGTCTCACCTTTGTAAATACTTGTCAGACATTGCTGCCTTATTTCTTAGTTTTGTGGAATTCTTTTTTAGAACGCTGCCCCCATCTTTTGTACTAGGGCTGACTTATTGTGTAGAAAAGAGAACAGGGAAACACCACTACATTATTATGTTATTAAAAATATATAGTTTAAAATTTCAAATAAAGTACTATGTAACTTTCACATAAGTCACTTTGCCTATCAGTATCCCAGACAACTCTAGAATACTAGAAGCTACAGAGAAACTGGTCTCCTTTGGTACTAGAAGCTTAATCATTCTGTGTTCTTTATGTTAATGAAATCAGAGGTCCAATTCCATGCCATTCAACATGAGTTTGATAGAAACAAAAAAACTGACAAATGTAAAAGGTACTGTATTATATGCAGGGGATATCAAAGAAAAATGAAACATCTGCCATCAAAGAATTTCCATTCTACTGGAATTTGGTGGGAAAGTAGTAGAGAGAAAGAACATTATGTTACAACATCATTCAGATGAGATAAAAGAATGGCCAGGATAATGGAGGACTTTCTCTGTTGTGAACAATTGTGCAGTTCAGTTGTTCACATACTTAAGTGAATTACTATAGTCACAAATAGACCAGTAACATAGTGGTAGCTCAAAGAAGGTTAATTTTTGAAGTGTCTCTTAGCATTGTGTAGAATAGTAAAAGCAGACAAAAACACTTTCAGGAACCTCATTAGTCTACGTAATACTTTCATCTTGGCTGTCAGGTTCTCTCAATTGCAATTAATTCACCCCATTCAAACTCAATTAGCTAATTATGGTTTTTTATATTTCTGCTTCACACTGTGGTTTCGATTAGAGATTCTTAACTTCCTGAAAAAGTCATTTTCTTCTGTGTAAAATTGAGTTCATTAGCAGCTGTCTTCTTCTCCACATCCAGCTTTTTTTTTACTTCCAGACACTGTAGAGATCATATTCTGGAAGTTGCATTTATGGCATGATTTGGAAGATTTTTTTTAACCATTATATATTTCAAAGCAGCCAATACATCAAGAATGAAGCTACTATAGAATGTGTGAAAAACAGAGAGCATGAATTCAATGGTATTTGAGGATAAAAGAGATCATGAAAACTATGATATAGATCTTTAGATGGATAAGTGAAAATTACCAGATTTTGTCTATATCTTGTCAATCAAAGCTCAAATTATAATTAGATACTGTACTTAACTGATGAAAGAGAAGCCTGAAAGAGATAAATGAACTCTTTGAGATCACTAAGAAACTATTAAAGCAGTCCTCATCATGAAAGAGAAAGACATTTAGAAAAATATCACTTTTTTATTACCTATATCTGTCCTCAGTGTGAAAATAAAATCGTGACTGAGGACAAGATCCTGCACTCTAATAAGGCCTCATTTTAACCCAGACTTACAAAGCCTCAATGAACAAAAATATTCAAGGATAAATCTAGGCATTTGTGTCTCTTTCAGTTTCTGGGTAAACCCAATAAAAACTGGCATGATTTGATTGACATCAATTGAACATATTTTTGCTCAATGTAATTCAATTCAAATATATAATTCTTAGCTTTTAATTTTATACAAAAATGCTGTGTGAGATGGCTGAGTGACAAGCTTATTAAAATAAAAGTATATTCACTTAGTAATTATAAGGTTGAATATGAATGGGATGAACTCACCCATTAAAAGGAAACAGATAGCAAAGTGGATTAAAAATAAGAATCCTACTTTATGTTGTCTACAAGAAACACATTTCAGGCAGGGTGGCACACACACAGATTCACAGTAAAGACTGGAGCAAAATTTATTATGTGTCATCTAAATTTTTAAAAGCAGGAGTATTAGTCATGATATAGACAAAGGTAAAGTAAGAATTGGTCTGATTAAAAGAGATAAGGAAAAAATACATTCTGTTAAAGGATACTATAAACAATGAAGTGACATCAATACTAAATATTTATGTAACAAATGGCATAGCATCTAAATTTCTCAAAGAAAAATAAAAGGAGCTCAAGGAGAAAATAGATAGTAAGACCATGTAAGTGGAGGGCCTCAACATTCCCCTTTCAGAACTAGATAAATCAAACCAAAAAATAAATAAGATAGAAGTAAAGGAAGTAAATGAAATGCTAGAAAATTTAGTTAATAGATATCTGGAGAAAAGTGAATAGGAATAAAAACAAATATACCTTCTTCTTGGGATTGCATGGTACATATTCAAAGATCAACCACATAATAGGACATAAAATATTTCAAACAAATGCAGAAAAGCAGAAATAATAAATACAACTTTTTTTCAGATCATAATGCGATAAAAATTTTATTTAACAAAGATCTCTGGAAAGAAATTTTTTTTCCTTAATTATAGCTTTTTTATTATTTACTACTAGATTGGTTACTTCTTCATGGCAGGCAGGGATCCACTTTTGCCTTTTTTTATGAAATTTTTTTAAACATTTATTAATATTCATTTTTAACATGGTTACATGATTCATGCTCCTACTTTCCCCTTCGTCCCCCGCACTCCCCCCACCAATGGCCAATGCACATTTCCACTAGTTTTGTCATGTTGGAAAGAAAAATTTTAAAGAAAAATTTTAAAGTAATTGGAAACTAAGTCATTTAATTCTTCAAAACTGGCAAGTCAAAAAAGAAATCATAAAAACAATTATGGATTCATTAAAGAGAATCACAATGAGGAAAATATATCAAAACTTATGGGATACAGCCAAATCAGTACTCAGGGGAAAATTTATATCTTTGAGTGCCTATAACAACAAAATAGAGAGGGAGGAGATCCATGAATTGGGCTTGCCACTTAAAAAATAGAAAAAGAACAAATTTAAACACCCAGATAAAAACTGAATTGGAAATCCTAAAAATTAAAGGAGAAATTAACCAAATTGAAAGTAAAGAACTATTGAACTGATAAATAAGACTAAGACCTGATAACTTTGAAAAAAAAACAAATAAAATTGATAAAGTACTGGTCAATCTAATAAAAAAAAGGAAAGAAGAAAACCAAATTAACAATATCAAAGATGAAAATGGAGATCTTACCTCTAATGAAGAGGAAATTAAGACAATCATTAAAAACTATTTCCCCCAATTATATGGCAATAAATATGTCAATCTAGGTGAAATGGATGAATATTTACAAAAATATAAATCTCCTAGATTAACAGAAGGGGAAATATAATACATAAATAATCCCATCTCAAAAAAAGAAATTGGATAAGCCTTCAAGGAACTTCCCTAGGAAAAATACCAGGGCTAGATAGATTCACGAGTAAATTCTATTAAACACTTAGAGAACAACTAATCTGAATACTGTACAAATTATTTGACAAAATAAGCAAAGAAAGAATCTTACCAAATTATTTTTATGACACACATTTGATATTGATTCTGAAGCCAGGCAGATCAAAAACAGAGAAAGTAAACTAGAGACCAAACTCCTCAATAAACATAGATGCAAAAATCTTAAATAAAATACTAGCAAATAGACTAACACAAGTTATCCCAAGGATTATCCACTATGACCAATTGGTATTTATACCAGGAATGCAAGGATGGTTTAATATTAGGAAATCCATCCACGTAATTGACTGTATTAATAATCAAACTGACAGAGAACACATGACTATCTCAATAGATGCAGAAAAAGTCTTTGACAAAATACAACACCCATTATTATTGAAAACACTAGAAAGTATAGGAATAGAAGAGCCATTCCTCAAAATAATAAAGAGTATATATTTAAAACCATCAGCAAGCATCATCTGCAATGGGAATAAATTAGAAGCCTTCCCAATATCAGGAGTGAAACAAGGATGCCCATTATCACCTCTATTATTTAACATGGTACTAGAAAAACTAGCAGTAGGAATTAGAAAAGAAAAAGAAATTGAAGGTATTGAAATAGGCAATGAGGAGACCAAGCTATCAATCTTGGCAGAAGATATGATGGTATACTTAAAGAAACCTAGAAAATAAACAAAAAGGCTAGTGGAAATAATTAACAAATATAGATATCTTGTACTTGCACAGTACAAGATAAACACACATAAATCATCAGCATTTTTACACATTTCCAACAAAATTCATCAGAGGGAATTAGAAAGATGTAAAATCACTCTAGATAATATAAAATATTTAGGAATATATCTACCAAGACAAATACAGAAATTATATGAATGTAAGTACAAAACACTTTTCACGTAATTAAAACTAGATCTAAATACCTGGGAAAACATTAATTACTCGTGGGTAGGATCAGCTAACATAACAAAAATGACAATCCTACTCAAATTAATATACTTATTCAGTGGCATACCTATGAAACAACCAAAAAACTTTTTTACTGAATTAGAAAAAGAGTAACAAAGTTCATTTGGAAGAACAAAAGATCAAGAATATCAAGGGAAATAATGGGAAAAAGCGAAGTTTGGGGGCCTAGCAGTACCAGATCTTAACTGTACTATAAAGCAGTGGTTACCAAAACAATATGGTACTGGCTAAGAGAAAAAAAGATGGATGAGTGGAATAGACAAGGGGTAATTGACCTCATCAAGCTAGTGTTTGGTATACTCAAATATCCTAGCTTTGGGGACAAGAACTCACTATTTGAATAAAATGGCTAGGAAAGTTGGAAAACAGTGTGGGAAAAATTAGGTTTAGATCAACATCTTCTACCTTATTCAAGATAAATTCATAATGGGAAAATGAGTTAAATATAAAGAGGGAAACCAATAATATACTTTTCAGATCAGTGGGAAAGGAAGAAATGTAAGACCAAGAAAGAGACAGAGAACATTACAAAATGTAAAATTAATGACTTTGATTGCATCAAATTAAAAAGGCTTTTTATAGACAAAACCAATGCAACCAAAATTAGAAGGAAAGCAACAAACTGGGAAAACATTTTTATAACAAACCTCTTTGAGAAAGATTTAATTTCCCAAATATAAGGAACTAAGTCAATTTTACAAAAAAATCAAGCCATTCCCCAATTAAGAAATGTTCAAGGGATGTGAATAGGCACTTTTCACATGATGAAATAAAAACTATTCATAAGCACATGAAAAAGTGTTCTAAAGCCCTCCTGATTAGAGAAATTCAAATTAAAAAAAACTCTGATATACCACCTTAAAACCAGCTGACTGGACAATATGGAAACAAAGGAAAGTGATAAATGTTGGAGGTGATGTGGCAAAATTGGGACACTAATACACTGCTGGTGGAATTGTGACTTGGTCCAACCATTCAAAAGGGCAATTTGGAACTATGAGCAAAGAGTTTTAAAAGAATGCCTGCACTTTGATCCAGACATACCATTGCTGGGTTTGTACCCCAAAGAGACAATAAAGAAAAAGACTTGTACAAAAATATCCATAGGCACACTCTTTGTGGAGGCAAAAATTTGGAAAATGAGAGGCTGTTCATCGATTAGGGCCATTCATTGATTAGGGATTGGCTGAACAAATTGTGGTATCTGATGGAGATGGAATACTACTGTGCTGAAAGGAATAATTACTGGAGGAATTCTATGTGAACTGGAAAGACTTCCAGGAATTGATGCACAGTGAAAAGAGCAAACCAGGAGAACATTGGACACAGAGACTGATACATCCTGGCACAATCAAATGTAATACACTTTTCTACTAGCAGCAATACAATGATTCAGGGCAGTTCAGAGAAACTTTTGAGAAAGAATGCTATCTACATCCAGAGAAAGAACTGTGGGAATTGAAACACAGAAGAAAAACATATGATTCATCATGTGATTCAATGGGAATATGATTGGGATTTTGATGATAAAAGATCACTCTAATGAAAATATGAATAACATGGAAATAGGTTTTGAACAATGATATGCATAACCCAGTGGAATTGCTTGTCAGCTTCAGGAGGAGGTAGGGAAGGGTAGGGGGGAAATCATGAATCATGTAACCGTGGAAAATATTCTAAAGAAAAAGAAGAAAAATAATAAAAAATAAAGAAATAAGCATGTATAATTTTTGTACATATACAAAATTGCTTATAGCATCCTTTTACCTACCCTTTCAGGGAATTCTGTTTAAATATATTTTACATATTTGTATCTTATAGATAGACATACGCACATATATAGGTATACATTCATGCATTTGGTTGCTATATAACTTGAATATCAAACTCTTATATGAGGATTTATCTTATAAATTTAATATGAATATTTTTCTCATTCAAATACCTTCACTATTTATCCTAGATGCATTAATTGTGTTTATGAAAGAGTTTTTCAAATTCATGTAACAAATTTTTCTGTTTTATCTCTTGCAATTGCCCCTATCTTTTGGTTTTTGGTTGAAAATACATCTACTACTCAAAGCTATGAAAATAGATATATATATGCATATATATAAAACTTTTATATTTTTAAAATTTGTGTTATCTTTAATATTAAAGTCATCTATCCATTTAGAATTTAGTGTAGAATATAGCATAGAATGTTAGTCTAATACTATGTCACTTTGCTTTCTGGTTTTCCTAGCAATTTATTATGTTATTGTTAATGTTATTGTTATTATTATTAAATAGTGAGTTCTCTCCTAAAAAATTTATATCTTTGTGTTTATTGAAGAGATACAAAACTCAATACGGCATAATCTCTGCTACCTTCTACTTTGATGACAGCTATAACTGTGGCATTTAAAAATACATGAGAGAAGGACAAAGAAAATGTTTCGTGAGGGAAAAGAAAGGTGATAATCAACTCAGCAAATCATACACACTGCCAGGAGTAGGTACTTGAGTTGAACTTTAAATGATAGTTAGGATTTGTATAAACAGAGGTGATGGGGCATTGGTACAGACATGGGTAAGTGCAGGGCATCCATTAGGAACAGTGATCTTTATAGTCTGTGAATATATAGAATATGGACTGTGCAAGAACAAGAACTCTACTTTAACTCAGAGTTTCTAACACAGTTTATAAATAGAGAAACACAAAAAGGTTATAATTGCCCTATGAAATTAGGTCCTATAGGAAGTGAAAAAAAAGGCATATGGTGTGTTGAATTTTTTCATCATTTGCATGAATAAAATTATTACTTAATTATGTCAAGGAAGCTAAATTTATAAAATTACTAAGTTTAAAAAATAAAATTCTTGCCATGATTAAAAAAGGAAGGAAAAAATTACCACCAATATTTCTATTAGTCCCTGAATTATCTATCCCCCACCAAAGTGATTGTAGAATATTAATTTTTTAAGAGACAAGGCAGGTACCTACTTCTTGTTCACTATAGTCTTTGGTACAATGAGCAATATAGAAAAGATTCATTATAAATGAGGGGTTTGTGTTGTATTTTGGGAAAATAAACTTGATTTACAATGCATTCTACAATTAGAAAAGGCTGAACACCTCTGGCCAATAAGATCAAGTCACTCCGCTATTTGATAATGAGTTCCAGTGTCCTCCTATTTCCTCAAGGACCAAATATAAACTCTTGTTTGTCACTGAAATGTTTTATAACCTAATACTGTACTACCTTTTTAATATTGTTACAGACATACTTCATTGCTCTACCTCTTCATCTTAACCTTTTGGAATCCCAGGCTTCTTTCCAAATTCTGCTTTAGCTCTACTTTCTAGGTGGAGCCTCCTGGATTCCCCAAGCTATTACTTCTCTCCTAAAGTATTTTGTAACACAGATACAAATATACATACATGCTATCTTCTAAGTTAGAATAAATTCTGTATGGTCAAGAAACATCTCATCTTGGTCATTGTATGTGCAATACTTAGCACATTGCCTGACACAAAGTAGATAAATACTTATTGAATAAAAATGAAGGAAGATTTCAGTTCTATAGGCATTTAGAACAGAAAAAATAGTAAAAAATTTTATTTAAACACATAGAAAGAGATTGATCAAGAAAATAGCTTGGATGAATTGGATGGATTTCTCAATCATCTTAATAAGTCAATAGTTTATGAACCATTCTCTGAAGGCAGCTGAACAGCTACACTCCATGAGGTGGATATATGCACTAGTATCTTGCTAAGAGGGCAAAGGAAAGTCCTATGATCCATTACCAGGGGCTACTTCCAGAATGATTGATGACTAAGAATCAATTCAGAAGATTCACTCCTCAACTCAGTTCTGTCAGTGAGCTGTTCCTTTATTCCGGCTCCATTGCTTAGCCTGTCAGACCACAGGGCAGAGCAATCTTCTATTCTCTGATGAGGGACTGGTAATGGGGAAAAGATAAGACAAAAATATGTATTAAGTGCCTATTCTTGTTCAGGCAATGTACTAAGTGCTAAGGATAAAAATATAAGAAAAAAAGAAAGACAACCCCTACCCACAAGAATATTAAATTCTAATGGGTAGAAAAGGAATCTGGAAATCCGGGATGGAAGCAGAAAAACCTACATGGAGCTATGGTGTTGAGGTCCAAAAATTCAGTAGAGTGAGGATTTTTTCTATTTTCCAACCTTCTCTTCACCTCCTTCACTCCCGTCAGTTAATCATGACTTATAGAAGAAATACATGGTGCTTCACAAGGTTGCTCATGTGGCTAAAATTTATTTTCTTTAAGTTCATGGGATTTTTTTTTTGCCTATTTTCCTCTCTGAGCATAGGTCAGAGATTTGGGTTCTTGAGGATGAATTTTCCTTGTCAAAGCAAATTGGGACTTGAGAAAATTCCTAAATAAGTATATAGCAGAGATAGTCATGTGTTTTCATGTCATGAAAAGAGATATAATTAGCATAATATGATAATAAATTCTACCATTTATGTGGCACCTACTATCTAAACACATGGAAGCTAGATGGAACAGTGAATAGTGTTTGGCCTAGAGTCAGGAGGACTGCATTCTAATATGACAGTTACTAGCTATATGAACCCAGGTAACTCACTTAAACCTGTTTGCCTCCATTTTATCATCTATAAAAGGAGATAAAGAATTAAATAACAAATTACTCTAATATCTTTGCCAAGAAAACATCAAATGAGGTCATAAAGAGTGGGACACAACTGCAACAACTCAACAACACTATTTGCCATGCAATGTTCTAAGTGCTTTACAATTATTATGTCACTTAATTTTCATAACCACTTGGAAAGGAAAGTGTGATTATAATCTCTATTTTGCAGTTAAAGAAACTGAGGCAGACACAAATTAAGTGACTTGCCTGGGTCACACTGCTAATAACGGTCTGAAAATGAATTTGAACTCATCTTCCTGCCTCAAGCTCACATACTATAACTGCTTTGCCAACTAACCAACTCAATATTAAAATAAAATGATTTATAATAGGGATAGATACATTCAGTAGTATTAATAAATCTAGGAGTAGATAAACGCAGATCATTGAGATGGAAGCAGGTGATGGAAGACTTTAAAGTCTAATCTGAGTGATTTATTCTTCATCCTTTAAGCCCTATATTTTAAAGTAGAAAGGCAACAGGAGACATGTCTTGGATGTTTATTTCATCTGTTAACAATGTGGAGGTAGGAGAATCTGATGGAGTAGAGAACTATTGAGTTTTATAGTAGAGAATCTATTGATATTGATACAAAATTATATAGAACTCAATTTCAAGAAACTTAATGTAACTGGGGTAAACAACATTATTTCCACATTATAAAGACAACTAATAACACCACATGCTAGGAGTCAGACTATTTAGGGAAAGTTTAGTAAGAAAAAAAGTAGAAATTTAGCTAGTTTTTGGAAGATGGCTTAGATTTAGATAAGTGGATATGGAATACTAAGTGGGTGTGAGGTTTGGGAGCTTAAGGAAATAGATGGAAACAGGAATTAATGTCCACTATCTGTTCAGAGGATAATAAATATAACAAAGGTGCTAAGGAACAGGCATGGGTATGTGGGAATATGTGGGAGCCAGCTCACTACCAACTTACAAGAGTTACTTGTTAAATTTTCAGTGTGAGTATTCACACTTCATAAATTCTATATGCCATAAATCACAGCTATATTTATTGTTTTGTTGATTGTCTAAACTTAGGAAAGTGATGTAGAAAAAAAGTTAATAATGCATTTGAAACTTAAAAATGTGCGTGGATCCACTGCTCATTGGTAAACTTTTACCAGCACACTCTTGGAATTAGGAATGAGAGGGAGTAGGAAAGTAGTAAGACATAAGATAGTAAGTAGTTATTATGGAGTCCTGGAAGAATCATTATAGAAAAGGAGCAACCATTCAAAATAATAGTGCTTAGGTTCTCTATAGGTGTCTGAGATTGAGGAAGGTGGAGTCAGAAAATGCCATGGGGGTTTAGTGACTATTTTTTCAGTGCTCTCATTTTATTTTGTTTTATTTGTCATAAAACATCCTGCTCTTTTTATGTTTTATCTTTATTTTAATAACACATAAGTTTCTCAAAGTTGTATGTTTCACATTATCTCCCTTCCTTCCTCCTTTCCTACTCCTAGAGTTGATAGCAATTAAATATGGGTTTTATATATATAATTGCTTTATATGCATATATATAATACAGCAAAACCTATTTCCATATTATTCATTTTTACAAATGAATAATCTTCTAAAATCCAAACTCCAAATCATATACCTAAATAAAAAAGTGATAGATCATATTTTTTCACCTTCATTTCTACTTCAACAGTTCTTTCTGGGGAGGTGGATAGCCTTCTTTTTCATAAGTCCCTCAGAATAGTCCTGATTACTGTTAGTAGCAAAGTCTATCACATTTGATCGTTTCACAATATTTCAGTTACTATGCATAATATTCTCCTGATTCTGTTCATTTCACTCTTTATTTGATCACATAGGACTTTCCAAAATCATCCTCTTCATCCTTCCTCCCAGCACAATAGTATTCCTTCAACATCATATATCATATTTTGTTTAGCCATTCCCCAATTGAGGGATATCCTTTTAGTTTCCAATTTTTTGCCACCACAAAAAGCACAGCTATAAATCTTTTTATGCGAACAGGCCTTTTTCTATTTGTGATTTGGTGACTATTGACCTAGGAAAGAAAAGTTTCAATAGAGACCTTAGTATGAGAATCTAGGCTATAGGAATTTCTGAAATGAATGAGTTAATGAGTAGTAGATAAATGGAGTTAACAAGTAGACCACCAAGTTGAGAAAATTGGTAAAAATAAGACAGTGAAGGGGCTGCTCTAGAACGTTGTCATAATTCCCTTCAACTTCAACTTTTTAAAAGTAATAATAATTATAATAGCTAACACCAAAATAATACTTTTTTTTAATTGTCAGGTTTGATCACCATGATAATTCTGTGAGGTATGTATGATATGTATTATTTCCATTTTCTGGATGAGGAAATAGAGGATTCAAGATGTTAAATCATTTGTATATGGTAACAATAGTAGAAGAACTCATAAAAATCTAGAATATAGGTCATTTTCTCACCTCCAAAATCCTGCTTTTTTCTCTATACCCCTATTGCCTCAAATATGATAATAGTTAGAATCAGGGGGAGAAAATATTTAGTTGATTGACTAGAAGTAATCTATTTTTATATTGTTTCAAGTAGTATTAAGTCAGTCAAAACGGACCAAGAATGGAGATGAATGCTAAAAATGATGGGGAAAGTGGTTTTTTTAATTAACTTTTGTTAGTCTATTTTCTCAAAATTATAGAAGAAAGCTGGATCAGTGAGGGAATGGATCTATGGCTTACAGAATGTGAGTAATGATAATTGCTAATGGTGAAAAGGATGGATTTTTCAACTCTTGCTTTTCTTTTTTTATCATCCAAAGAAACTCCTTCCATTGGGATTGAGAAACGGAATGAATTTCCACTGCTGAGGGTGGATGAGATGATGATAATGGCCAACATTGAAAAAAATGTATTACTCGACTGTTATTTTAATTTTCTTTTAACTTCCAAGTCAAAGTCTCCCACAGGGACTGGAAATCTAAGATGAGTGAGGAGACAGACAAAATTTTGCTGCCCTTATCCAAATTGAAGTCCTCATGCTCAGATGAAATATATGCTATTGTCCTGAAGAAATTGGCAGATATGATTGATGAGTAAGTGTCAGTGATTTTGAAAGAGTATAAAGAAGAAATAGGTATCAGGAGTAGGAAAGGCCAAATATTGTTACAGTTTTTACAAAAATGAAAAGGGGACAATCTACATACCAATGACACTTTAGACTCATGAGTTTGATTTTTATACCTGAAAATTTTCTAGGACATGTTATTAAAGACATGGTATGCGAGCACTTTGAAAGAAAAATGGTAATCATTAAAATATATTATATTTTCATCAAGAATAAAAGTCAATAATCTTATCACAATTTCTGGCAGGATATCTTGGTAGAATAGTGTCATGATGTAATATATTATAAAATTAGTAAAGTCTTTTGAAAAAATGTCTCATTTATATTTGTAGATAGTGATAAAAATATATAGGCTTGCTAAGAAGTATGAAATGCTGCTACAAACCAGATTAAAATGTAATTGGGAAATGCTTAAAAAATTAAGATAATATAGATGTTGATTTATGGTTTTCTAAGTCTACAAGTTATCTGCAGAGATCAATTTACACAAAATCATAGTGGCATTCAGTGAATTTTGGTCAGGTTGAATAAGCAGGACCAAAGAATATTCATTAATAAGCAGTTGTTAATTTGGCGATAGAGTGGGGAGAGAGCTCTAGGGAAGTATGAGAAAGAAGCGTGCGTGCGCACACGAGAGAGAAAGAGAGAGAGAGAGAGAGAGAGAGAGAGAGAGAGAGAGAGAGAGAGAGAGAGAGAGAGAGAGAGAGAGAGAGAGAGAAACTTGCTCTATTTGGCAAGAATATAAGATTGCACTACCAACCTGGCATAATAGATGGGAATCTGTCTTCAGAAGTAGGAAGACCTAGGTTCAAATCCTCCCCTCTGAGATACTGTTTGTGTGACCCTGGACAAGTCACTAAACTTCTCTATGATCCTGGGCCACTCTGAATATAAACTGCAGAAAAAGTGCCCAACAGAATGGGTAGAAAGAATTTCCTCACCTGGGAGTTCCTTATACTAATGGAATCATAAGTCCTGTTTCTATGAAATGAGAAAATGTCATGCAAAAGTGTTTTGTAACCACAAATTCCACAAATATAGTTTTTAAATAAGTTAATAAGAATGAATTAGTTTAATCTTTTATTGATATATTCTTTTACAGGATGCCTGGATACCTCTGTTGCTTTGCAAATCTATAGGAAAAAAAAACATAGGAGAAAAACTGTATACCATCCTTTGCAGGTAAAGGCCACTCTGTATGCACCTTCAGTCTCCTATAATCCAGGTTTGATGAATTACTTTTCCTCCACTTCAGCATGCCTAGGCAATTCATAACTAGGAGGTTAATCTTTTGATTCAGGCAGTCTTTTGAGTCTGCCATGCAATTTATGACAAAAACTTCATAGATTCAGTTAAGGAGTAAGGTGAGGTGAAAACCAGTAATGCGGGATCAGGAGGTAGATTACTATAACTCCCTTCTTACGCTGTTCTTCTTAATTTCACTTCTCTTTCAGAAAATGATACTTGCATAAATCAGTGCTATCAGATAGTGAAGTTTTCAAGATTTCTGTTGTTAACTTGCTTCTCTACCACAACCCTGGCTGTCTCTTAGATCTGAATCACTTATGTAAACTTGTCGTTATTTTGATTGTTCAGTCACTTTTAAGTCACATCTGGCTCTTTATGACCCCATTTTGGGTTTTCTTGGAAAACATACTGGTTGTGGTTTGTGACTTCCTCTCCAGCTCATTTCACAGATGAAGAAACAAAAAATTAAGTGACTTTCCCAGGATCACAGAGCTAGTGTTCCAGGTCAGATTTAAATTCAGAAAGATGAGTCTTTCTGACTCCAAGTCTGGAACTCAATCCACTCTACCATCAATCTGCCCTTTATAAAGCCTTTCGCTGATTTTTATTTAATTTGTCATTGTTGTTTTCAGCAGAGGACAAGTTGTGAGGTCTTTCTATCACTGGGTCCTCAACCTGAAACCTGGGCATGGCTTCTTCCCCCAGTAAAATGCAGATATCCTGGTTACTAAATTTAATTATCCAATTCTTGGTTTGATGACATCTCACTAGAAGAGCTCTCTGGATAGAAAGATAAACTAGAAACTTAGTAAAGGAGAGTAATCTTTTTCAGGTGCTGATTGGACAAGATAACCACTGGGATCCTTTCCAATTTATAATTCTCTGATTCTCTGCTGAAGATAAAGATCCTTTAAGGTTATCTGAAGTCCTAGCCTCCAAGGAACAACTCATTCCTACAAATGAATTACTGACTCCTCCACATATTCCTTACTCTAAACTCTTGGTATGTTTGTAATCAATATCATACAATTTAAAACTTAATTGTTCTCCTTTTCCTCCCTTGTGTTCTTCCTCAGTTAGATTATAAACTCTTTAAGGCTAGGGATTATATGAGGGACAGCATGGTCAGTGTCAAAGGCATTGCAATGGGAATCTGAAGGGCTCAGTTGTTTCTTTGCACTTGTTTCTTCACCTTTTCTTGGAGTCATTCTCTTCATCTGCAAAATGAGTGAAGTCAGGGATTTTTGACCTATGTTGGTGTCATGGATGCTTTTGGCAATTTTATCAAGCCTATAGGTCCCTTCTCAGAATAAATTTTTTTAATAACTGGAGGAAGTAAAAAATTATTTTTGCAAATTGATGAAAAATAAAGAATAAATTACCTCATTCAAATTCATGAACTCTCTTAAATCCATGCACAAATCCCTTAGCAGTCTTGGTTACAAACTCCTAGATAAGAAAATTAATGGAGTCCTTTCTAGATTCAAAGTACCACAAACCTTTACTTCTTTTGAGTGTACTTTATTCTCCCCTTAATGAATAGCACCGTCCCTTGCACATTTGTTTAGTTGTTTTTTAGTCATGTCTGATTCTTTGTGACTCCCATTCAGGATTTTCTTGGCAAAGATACTAGAGTGGTTTCCTGTGTCTTTTTCCAGCTCATGAAAAGTAAGGTGAGCAGGGTTAAGTGACTTGCCCAGGTTCACTCAGCAAGTGTGTGAGGCCAGATTTGAACTCACAAAGATGAGTTTCCCTGACTCCAGACCTTGCATTCTATCCACTGTATTACTTGGCTGACATTCCTTGAACATAGCAGATGCTAAATAAATATTTCTTAAATCAACAAATAAATAATGTAGCTAATATATAAAGTCATGATAGAGGTCAAAATATCCAGACTTCAAAAATATGCCTTATTCACTAAGGCAAGTTGGTCTTTAAATGGTTATGGAGTATTTTAATATTTGTGTGTGTGGGGATAAATAAATATATATATGTAATACACACACATATTCTGGCTTTGAATTTACTGGATGAGGAATTTTAGTAATTATTACAGCAAAGTGAAATGCCAGAGTGCTACAGCTGTAGAAGAAAAAAAAAACATTCTGCAACCTGCTTGAGAAGAAAGTAAGCTAAAACATTTAGCAAAGATATGACTACAATGTTATCTCACTTCCTTCAATTCTTCTGTTGTGGTATTTGCTAACTTCTTGTGAATAGAACTTCAAGTTCAAGCTGGCACTAGAGAATGGCAATACCTGCTGAGGCTTCTGCTGTGATCATCAAATGAATGAACCTTCCTTTTTTCCAGCTCTAGTCCCCAGAACTATTTCCCCAATTATAAACAATTGAAAAATGATTAACCAAATCTGTATTTTTTTAATATGGTACATATCAGTAATACCTTTTATAGATGAGTTGATGAAAAAGTTTTTGGAGATCAGAAATATCTGTCAAGCTGTTTTTATGTGCCATAAAGTCAAGATAAAAATAAAAACATGGCTTTTGTCTTTATAAATCAATCCATGTATTTTGAAAACATTTTGCTGGATCTGTTTCTTAAGGTGATTAAGGAAAAAAGGAAAAAAAGTCTATATGTCCTAAAATATTTCTAGCAGCTCTCTTTGTGGTGGCAAAGAACTGGAAATTGAGGTGATGCTCATCAATAGGGGAATGGCTAAACAAGTTGAGGCATAGGATTGACTGTTGTGGAACACTACTGCACAGTAAGATATAACAAGCAAATTAACAACATGGAAAGAGCAACATTATGAAATTATGAAGAATGAAATAAACAGAACCAAGAGGACTTTATATACAGCAAAAAAAAGTATTATTCACCTCCAGGGAAAGAACTGATAATTAGAAATAGACAAGACATAGTTTTTATATATACATATATATATAAACATATATATAAACATATATATACATATATATGTATACATATTACATATATAGTTATAGTTAATCATAGTTATATTTATAGTTATAATTATCAGATAGTATTTTCTCTGCTTCAAGGAGACAGAGGAGGAAAAGTAAAAGGGAGGGGGATACCTAGAAATTTTAATGCAAGAAGCAAATAAATCAATATTTTTTAATTTAAAAAAATAAAGTATTTTGTAAGTTTTAGGTAACTTTATGAGAGGGGAAATGACTTTTCCAATTCTTAAAAGTTTTGTGGAAAGCTTTTATTTTCTTGATCCCAATTACAATTTGTCTTCACTGGCAAGGCAAATGAACTATTTTTTTCCAATCACATATAATTATTTTTAAGAAGTTTTTTTTGTTTAATTTATTTTCTAACTGTGGAGCATTTTTAAATATCTTCTTAGTGATTTTTTTTGTGAGGCATTTTTTTTCTTTTTCTTTTCTTTCTTACTCTTTCCTTCTATCTTAGTAATCATTCTAAGAAAGAATGGCAGCAAGGGCTAGACCATCAGGGTTAACTGACTTGACCAGCATCACATAGCTAGAAAGTGTATGAGGTCAAAATTAAACCCAGGTCTTTTCAACTCCAGGCCTGGTGCTCTACCCACTGTGCTACCTACCCTCCCCTCAGTCATTTTTGATACTGTTCCTTCATGCCAAAATCACCCTTATAACAAGGCCAAAAAATACAGCAAAAATGGTCAAAATAACCACATGCAATAGAAGATGGTACGTTTTATACCTGTAATCCTCTTCATCTTTTCTGATAGTAGGAAAATGTGTATAATCTGATCTTAGGAAATGTTTTATCTTTGCAGTTAATTAGAATTAATTTGTCTTTAGTGTTGTCTTCATTTACTTCATTGTTTTATAAAACCCTTACCTTCCATCTTAGAATCAATACTGTATATGGGTTCCAAGGTAGAAGCGTGGTAAGGGATAGGCAATGGGAGTTAAGTGACTTGCCCAGGGTTACATAGCTAAGAAGTGTCTGAGGCCAGACTTGAACCTAGGACCTTTCATCTCTAGGCCTGGCTCTCAATCCATTGAGCCACCCAACTGCCCCCTTCACTTACTTTCTTGCAAATAATTTTCTATTTAATTCTCTTGTTTCTGCTTTCTTTATACATATGTATTTGTTGAGATCTTAATTCCTAGTCTTCATTTATTTTTGCATTTTAAATTTTTATTTTTTAAGTATTTTTTCCATGTTTTCATGATTCATTTTCTTTCCCTCCCCTCTTCCCTTCACTCTCCCAGATCCAACCAGCAATTCCTCTGTTTTATACAAATGTTATCACTTCATCCCTATTTCTATATTTTTCACTTTTGCAATAGAACAATCTTTTAAAACCACAACTCCAAATCATATACCCATATTAAAAATAGATAAGTGATAAGTCATATGTTTTCTTCTGTGTTTCTACTCTCGCAGTTCTTTCTGTGGATGTGGATAGCATTTTTTCTCTTAAGTCCCTCAGAAGTGTCCTGGGTTATTGCATTGCTGCTAGTAGAGAAGTCCATTACATTGGATAGTTCCACAATGTTTCAGTTTCTGTATATAATGTTCTCTTGGTTCTGTTCATTTCACTCCACCTCAGATCATTGAGGTTCTTTCAGTTCACATAGAAATCCTCCAATTCACCATTCCTCAGAGTAAACTAGTATTCTGCCACCATCAGATAGCACAAATTGTTCAGCTATTCCACAATTGACGGACATCCTCTCATTTTCCAGTTTTTTGCTACCACAAAGATTGTGGCTATGAATATTTCTGAACAAACATTTTCCATTATTATCTCTTTGGGGTACAAACTCAGTAGTGGTATAGCTGGATCAAAGGGCATGAAATATTTAAAGCCCTTTCGGCCTAATTCCAAATTGTCTTCCAGAATGGTTGAATTAATTCACACCTCCATCAGCAATGCATTAGTGTCCCAATTTTGCCACATCCCCTCCAACATTTATTATTTTCCTTTATTGTCATATTGGCCAGTCTGCTAGGTATGAATGAGGTGGTATCTCAGACTTGTTTTGACTTGTGTTTCTCTAATTAGGATGGATTTAGAACATTTTTATATGCTTATTGATAGTTTTGATTTCTATATCTGCCTATTCATGTCCCTTGATATTTTGTCAGTTCAGGAATGGCTTGACTTACTGTACAATTGACTTACTTCCTTATAAATTTGAGAAATTAACCTTTGTCTGAGGTTTCTGTTATATTTTTTTCCAGTTTTTTGCTTCCCTTCTAATTTTGGTTGCATTCGTCTTGTTTGTACAAAACCTTTTTAATTTAATGTAATCAAAATAAATCATTTTATATTTTATAATGTTCTCTCTCTCTTGCATAGTCTTAAATTCCTTTCTTTCCCATAGATCTGACAGGTATACTATACTATGTTCACTTAATTTGTTTATGATTTCCCTCTTTATATTTAAGTTCTTACCAATTTTAATTTATCTTGATATAGGGTGTGACACATTGATCTAAACCTAATTTCTCCTATACTGTTTTCTAATTTTCCCAGCAGTTTTTTGTCAAATAGTGGGTTCTTATCCCAGAAGCTGGGATCTTTAGGTTTATTGTACACTATCTTGCTGATGTCATTTCTCCCAAGTCTATTCCATCGATCCACCCTTCTGTCGCTTATCCAGTATTATCCCTGATCTTTAGTACAAGTTGGTGATATATCAGAAAAATATGTTGGATAATTCTTGTGCCTAAGATTTTATAATGTGTTTGGGAGACAAACCACATACACAAAACAATTATAGAGTGTGAGCAACCATATAATCAAGAGCTAAATTATGGAATAGAGACAATAAAGGTAATGATATTTCAGAGAAAAGAATATTCCTAGGGAACTGAGTAGACAGAGAAGTCTTTTTTTATCTTTTTAAACCCTACCTTTCATCTTAGAATTAGTATTATGTATTGATTCCAAGGCAGAAGAGCAGTAAGGGCTAGGTAAGAAGAGTTAAGTGACTTGCTCAGGACCATACAGCTAGGAAGCATCTGAGGCCAGATCAGAGAAGTCTTTATAGAGAAAGACAACATTTGAATTGCATATGGAAGTCCATATAGGTTATAATATGAGAGAGGTAATGAAAGAGGAAGAGGTCACCTCAGTTTGAAGGAACAATTTGAGTATGAATTATCATCAGACTTTAGAGAATAGCAAGGTTTTAGAGTGGAGAACTGGGGCCTGGAGACAGGAAGGCCTGAGTTCAAATTTGACCTCAAATGCTTAGTGTGTGACCCTGGGAAAGTCACTTAATGCTGTTTGAATCAGTTTCCTCATCTGTAAGATGAGATGGAGAAAGAAATGCAAAACATTCTAGTATCTTTGCCAAGAAAACACCAAATGGAGTCATGAAAAGTCAATTATGACCAAAACAAGTGAATAAAAACAAGGGGGATGGACTAGCTGGAGCAATGGATTGATATTGAGAAATGGTGAGAGATAATTCTCAGATTGCCTTTTGAACCACAGTGCTCATTTAAAATGTTTTTGAGAAATAGAGGTGCAGTATAGAAGATATTTCTTTGGTGTAAGAACAAACTAGGCCATTAAATGACAAAACTTATGTTAAGAACTTAAGCAGCAGTTACTGGTCATAGTTGTAGGAAGGAAGTAGAGAATTGTCTGGCCAACCATCTAAGTGCTGACCTGGTAAAGTCCATGTCAGCTCCCAAGAAGGGCTCCTCCAAGTCTCAGGCTCCACATGGTAGTCCTGGTAGTGTCTTCAGCCAGAAATCCACCAATGCAAGACTCTTCCATCAGTCTGAGTCACTTATCCAGCAAGCCTTTCCAGCGAAGAATGCTCCAGCCCAGGACTAGTCCAAGAAAAGTGACTGCCTCCAAGAGTCTCCATTCAGCCCAGTTCACCAATGCAGAAAGCTCCAGAATCCTCCTCCAGAAGAGTTTCCTCATCAAATTGCCAAGGAATGAACCCATCTTCTTTTTGGTCTTGCCTTTTTTTAGTCTTTTTCATTTCACTTCCTGTCTTTCTCCCACTTCATAGGAACAAATCATAGCCTCCCAAGTTGCCTAGTACTGCCCAGTGGGCAGTGTCTGTGGGATCCACCTCTGATCCTCTGAGGGTGTGAACTCTTATCAAAAGGATTCACAAGTTCCTAACTGATTGAGTTAAAAGGGTGGAGCACTCCAAAGTATTTTATTAAGTTAAGATAAAGAAATTCCCTTTCACACAGTACAATTCATCTTTCCTGTTTTTAGCTAGCATCTTTCTAGAGCAACAGTCAGCAACCTTTTTTGGCCATGAGAGCCATAAACGCTTGGGGAAGGAGGAGGATGGATGGAGGTGGAAGGAGCTATAATATGGAGCAGGGGCTGAAGGGCCTCCTGGGGCACATCCTGGGGCTCTGCCCAGACTGGCTGGTCTGGGAGGTGGAGCCAAATATGGCTCAAGAGCCATACATTGCCGACGCCTGTTCTAGAGGCATTATGTTTTTTCTTTATGTGACTTGAAAACACTATGCCCTTTTGGATAAGCTTGAGAATATAATGTCAAGAAAACTGAGTTCTAATTTTGCCTAATTTCTTATGTGCAAAGTATCTCATTACATTTTCAAAAGGTATATATTAGCAAAATTATAGCCAGGATGTGAATCCAATTCAAGGCAATAAGCATATATTGTATCTGCTAAGCTATATGCACAACAGGGCAGCTAGGAAACAACAGAGCCTGGAGTTAGGAAGACTCATCTTCCCAAGTTCAAATCCAACATTAGACCCTTGCTAGATGTGTATCCCTAGGCAAGTTGCTTAACCCTGTTTGGTCTAGTTTCTTTACCTGTGAAATGAGCTGGACAAGGAAATGGTGAACCACTTCTGTATCTTTCACAAGAAAACCCTAAATGGGGTCACAAAGAGTCAGACATAACTGAAATGACTGAACAACAAATGTGCACACCACTGTGCTAGGCACAGATGAAAATAATACAAAATGAAATACAACCCTTGTCCTCAAGGAGCTTAAATTCTGTTATCAAAAGAGGCTGTGGTAACATCTCTTGATCAAAAAATCAACAAAGATTCATTAAGATACTATTATATACTATAAAAGGCTCTGGGCTAGGCATTGGAGGAGGGTGCAAATATAAAAAGTGAGGGAGCCTTTGCCCTCAAAGTGGTTACTTTCTACTATAAGTAAGCTATATGAAAGATATCACTTGAAGAGGGAGAGCATAATAACTAGGAGGATGAAGTAATCTTTTCATGGAGAGGTGATATCCAAGCTGAATATTGGTAGAAGGTAAGGATTCTGAAACACAGGTGAGGAGGGGGTGTCTTCTATGGATCAATGATGTCCTATGCAAAATCACAGAAGCTAAAGTCTTTGGAAATATAAATTCAGTGAAGAGAAAGTAAATTGGAAGACAAAATATGTGCAAAGATTTATATGAAAAAATTATGCCAAAATGGCCTGCAGTTAAGTAGTGACGGGCTTTAAATTCCAAGCTTAGGAGTTTGTAATTTAACTTAGAAGCAATTAAGAGCCTATTGAGTAAAGGAGTGAGATGGTCAGATTTATGATCTAGTAAGACTACTATGGAAGCTCTGTGAAGGTTTGTGGTGTAGAGACAAGAAAGAAAAGAGTTCAATTATAAGGTTATTGTGATATTTTATCTGAAGAGGACCACAATTGAGATAGCCATGTAAATTAAAAGGAAATGAATATTTGAGATGTGAAAAATAGAATACAAAAGACTTGGCAACTGACTGGATATAAGGACTAAGAAAGATTTAAAAAATCAGTGTCTTAGATGACAAACAAAAGGTATTACTCACAGTAGAAATGAAGAAATTTGGAGGAAGGGTTTGGGCATTGAGATGGAAAGATAAATAATAAGTTTAGGATATGTTGAGTTTGACATGCTTACGGGATATATAGTTGGAGATTCCTAGCAGTTTTTGCTGACATAAGTGAATTCATGGAAGTTGATGAGATCACCAAGAAAGAAAATGTAGTTATAGAAAAGAAGAAAGTCTAGTACAGAGCTCTGAGTAATAAATCATGGTCTTATATTTGGAAGAAACATGAAGATAACATTTGATACAGATTTATGATTACAATCAGGCAAGGTATTATTATTTGCATTTTTATAGATCAGGCAAGTAAAATCTAGAAAAATTTAAATGATTTGACTGAAGTTAAACAGAAGACTAGAACTCTGATATCTAATATAGCATTTTGCTTAGCATACTACTCTGTTTTTGTCCAATATGTTTACACTATTTACTTATTACCTTTTTAGGATCAGTTTTACTATAGTACTTACTGTCAATCACTCAATCATCAGTCATTCAGTAACATTTATTGAATATCTATTTTGAAAGATTTATGTATACCTGCTGGGGGCAGGGAACAGTAGGAAGAAAGTGAGAATAACAGCGTGGCCAGTGGGATTAGAGGACAGGGCATAATAGGGAAGGAAATGAGTCATCCTGTACCTCAAAGGGATCATAAAATGAACAAGGACAGGGCCAATTCCTGTAAGAAAAAATTGTGGAATTCCCATATATAGGTAAGTATCTCATTGTGGCAAAGCTAAAGAGTTTGAGGGGGGAAAAACCAACTACCATTCATATTGTTTCCAAGTGAATCTTTCATTTCTTAAAACAGTCTAATTGAAGCCAATGTATTTGTTGTCATTAGCTCCCTTTTCCAATGAGATGCTGAAACAAGTATTTGGTCATTCATTCTTCATGGTCCTTCATATTCACCGTAAACAATGATAGTTTCTTTAGTAAACCTTTCCAGATTTATGATGTGAATATTCAATAAAATCAGACTTTTCAGACCAAAAATGAAATGCTTTCAGGTGTTTCTATCTAATAACATAATATTAGAAACTAATACTTATCTGCATGACCTAGTTAGTTCTTCCTCACATATTAGCCTAGTGCACTCTAACTATAGTCTTTCCAACTTCATAGGGGATTTCATTACTTTGAGTTATTTTCATTTTAAAATAACTTCTTTAATATTAAAGAGTTATGGAATGTAGGGTTTTTAAAACATGTCGCAAATGGTCATAAGCTTTCAATAACTATTTAGGGAAATTGGGGTTTCATTTTTATCATAGTTTATTGAAGATATAATCTTAAGCATTGAGTCAGCTGTCATCCAGGTGCTTCCTTACACCTGGACATCCTTAATAAAACTTTTTGTAATTCAATTCTCCTAGCCCCTATTTCTAACAATTATTATAGCATAATAGCTTATTAAAGATAACTTTTAATATTTTATTCATACCCACTCATGTATCATCTCACCTATGGAACTGCCTTAATTTGATCTTAATGGTTGGCTTTTAAATACCCATATTGATTATCTTAAGCCACTTCCTATCAGTCAGTAGGCAGACTCCCTACTTCTCTTTATATTCTCCAGAAGTCTCAACAATCCATTCTAACTACACACATATGTATTCAGTTTGGCACAAAAGCTATTTCCTAATAAAAGAAATAAAGCCACAGCAAATTGAAAAATAAAATAAAAGGTAGTCTCTCAGGAAATATATGATGCCATTATAGATGTTCCCCTTGATTACTGAGAGGCAGATATATGGTGTTTTCTCTAATAAGAAGAACCAAATAAAAATTGTCTGAAAAATTCATAATTTGTACCAGTTGTTTTGATTTGACTGATTGTGTGATCAGCCAAAATTAATGGCTGATCACAAAACAGGTAGACTGTAGAAATCTCATAAATATGATTTTTAAGAGGAAAGAAATCTGCTTAATTGTGGTAGCCATACAGGCCCAAGACTTCAAGAACTGACATGCCTGAACAGATTGCTGCATTGTCATTGTTCTATGACTGTAAACTCTGAGTTATTTTTTTTCTAAACATTACTTTTCCATCTCAGTAACAACTCTGAGACACTCCTGTGAATTACTTTTCATGTCTTTTTTTTAAAAATGTGTTTTTAAATATAGAGCAAAGATTACCTAACTTGGAAGCAGGACTTTAATATAGACCTACAATTTTCTCTTTTTGTACTTCAAGGACATTTGTAAATTTCTGCAAGTATAAAACATGTGACTCATTTCCCAATATGTTTGAAGAAAATCATCTTTCACCCCAATAGTGACATAAATTATTTCATGATTATATCTCATCAGCCATCAAATTTGCTGCCACTCAGTTAAATGTTTCACTGATCTTTCTGATTTGTGGATCAGAGAGGCAGCTTGATAATGAAATGCTGCACAGGGAATCAAGAAGGTGCAAATTCAAATCTTATCTTGGAGGCTTATTAGCCAGGAGACCCTTATAAGTCACAGAATGTCTCTGAGACTCAGACCCTCATCTATAAAATCGGGATAATAATTATGCTTTCCAGAGATCTACTATGGAGACCAAATGAGATAATGGGTAAACTTCTTTGCAAAAATTAAAGTGTTATAAAATGCTAGTTAGTTATAAAATGTAACATCATTAGGGATGTTATATTATGATATTAATGAGATGACAGGCCAGCCTGATTATATTGGTCAGATTTGTGAATGAAAAGTAGAGCTATTCAGAACAAGAAACTAACAAATAGATAAAATAATATAAAATGTTTAGTTTTAATAAATTTATATCACCTTAAGTCAGCATAATTGTATCATTATCTTATTTGGAATGAGTATGAACTAAGCAAAATGGTTAACCTCTGCAAAATAATAATTCACATTAATATACAATTTTATGTTTTATTAAGTGATTCACATACATATTTACATTTCATTTGCATAGCAGATCAGTGAGGTAAATGCTATCATTATCCCTATTTTACAGATGAGGAAATTGAGGCTTGCCACAGATATTAAGAGTCTGAGGCAGTACCCAAATTAATATTTGAATCTTTGATTTCTGCTTTGAATTGTACAAGAATAATCTATAAAAGTGGGTAGAATGGAGAGTATTATTTGAACTTTTCTAGGAAATGACTGCATTCTTTATTTTGCATGATGATATTCTGACTTTTAATGAAATGTTATATGCCATGATTTTAATGTTTCTCAGTCATTGTAGCTTTAAAATTTAGTTGATTTATTTAAAAAATCTAACTACAAAATGGTTTATCTAATTAAAATCAGTGGCAATAAAGATATATACATGAGAGCTCTAGGCAGAGATAGAGATAGATGATATAAATATAGGTTGCTGGGTGGCACAATGGATAGGGCATTGAACCTAGAATCAGGAAGATCTGAGTTCAAATCTGACCTCAGAACATAGTAGCTGTATGACCCTATGCAAGTCACTTAACTTTGTTGGCTTCAGTTTCCTTACCTGCAAAATGACCTGAAGAAAGAAATGGAAAAGTATTCCAGCATGTTCACCTAGAAAAATCCAAATGGGTAATGGAGAGTTGGACATCATTGAAAAATGACTGAAAAACAAATAGACTGACATAATGTAAATAGAGAATAATTTAAGGGTATGATAGTAGGGGGAAAAAGACTAATAACTAAAGGGGATCTGAAAATGACTTGTGTGTGTAAGAAGTGATGCAAGATAAAACTTAAAGTGAGCTGAATATTCTAATGGGTAAAGTAGAGAGTATCTGGTACCATGTAGGTGGTCAATAAATATTTGATTCAGTTGATGGCATGCTGTTTCCACCATTTTGAATGACCCCTCTGAAACTTAGAGATACACGAAGGTTGTTGAATCACGATTTTTAGAGGTCTTGTCATTCCGTTTCATTTGAGAGGCCTTAAAGTGCATAAAGCTGGTATTGAACTTCATGGTCTTGTTACTGAAAAGTGCTATGAAATCGTTAGTAAGTTGTCTAGGTCAAGACTCTCATTATAGGAAATAATAGAGATAATGTTGCATATGAATGCAAAGGTCAACATTTTTCCTGGGGTGCAGCTAATTTGCCAAGTTTATACTGGAACTTCTTTGGGAGGTTTTAAGAACAAACCCAGTGCACATAATCAATGTGAGACTTTTGTGGTGACAGCATTGATGTTGATGAAAATGCACTAGCCATTGAAGCTGTCCAACTGGCAAAGAAGTCATTCCAGCCCCTTGCTGGGCCCTTATTAGCACAGCCATCATTCTCACACTGAAAAAATAATGTGCTTATAAACTCTCCTTTAGAAACACTCAAACACTTAAATTTTCTTCATGAGAATAAACAGAAAAAATATTCCTTCTTTCATTTCCAGGCTGATGACAACTTATTTTCTTAGGAAAGTTTGAGTCCATTTCTATGCCCTTTTTGGACATGGAAAGAATGCTGCATTGTGAACCAATAAAATTCAAAGCGGTGAGATCTCGAAAACAAAACTGCTTATTTTCAAATTTAAAATCTTATTTTAAAACCACATTAAATGTTAATACAATCAGTTATACTTAATAACAATTTTCTATTAAATAATTTGGCTTAATATATAAAATTTCATGACAAAATTTTAGTGTCTCCAAGTCTTTATCAAAAACTTCTCTTCATTTTCATTCCTTTTCCCTAATAATACAGTGCCATTCAAATACAAAGCACTTAATCTTGAAGGAAGTTAAAAGGATCCATTTTACTGGGAGGATTTGCTTTTGTTGTTGATATTGTTTTGCATTATTTCATGAAGGACTTCCCATATTCATAGCAATTCATTTTTTTGTCCATCTTAATTGCTCTGGTGTAACTTACTATGTCAAAACAAACATTACAATATGGGAACACATTAAAATTACTTCTAGTTTTTGTTTTGTTTTTGGTAATTACATTTAATGGTATTATAATAACCTTAAATATGCAATTTTTATTTTATTTTTACAACACCATCAACAAACCTCTAACATTATAATATCATTACAATAAGCGTCTAACAAATTTTTGAATTAAAAGACATGCTATTTTTTGTATCCTTTACTATATACTGGAAGATTGCTAAGTAGGAATATTCTACTTGTTTGCAAATCCCTTAGAAATGAATATTTTTACCTGTTTTGCAAAAAATCCACCAGCATTGAATTTCATTTCTTTTAGAACCTCACAACTATTATAATATTTATCTCCATGATTATTAGTGGGGAAGAGCATTTTTTCAAATAGTCATTAACAATTTTTCTTTCCTCTTCTGTAAATTTTCTGTTCCTATCCATGAACACTTTATCTATTATGATCTGGAATTGAACATTTTGATTTTTAAATGATTCTTTATCCATTTTGGTTTATTTTTTTAATTTTGGTTTATTTTAGAAAGATTTCATCATCATTAAGGAAGATACTATTTAAGAAAGTCAGATTTGTATCTTTTTATTGGCTTCAAGTATTCTCTAATCTATTATATTTTAAGGTGATGTGATTTTATTTTTGTGATTTCATGTCAAGATTTTTAAAATTATTACTTCCTAGCAAATATCTTTGTATTTTAGTGATTCCCATCTCATTGGATCTATTGTTCTGTTTAAAGAAATTTATCTTCTCTTCACAACAGATATAAATATGTCATGTCTTCCTATCTTCTCTGTTGTCTTTTTTAGAATTCTAAAATAAATTTAAGACTTTTATATAGGTTAATTCATAAGTATATACAGTATAACATATTAGAATTTCTTACTCCCAAATTGACAATCAATTTTTCAAATTACATTTGTTACATATTGAATTCTTTCATAAACTTATATTTTCTAAATGCTTATCAATGGCTAAACTAATGTATATACATCACTAAATGTCTAGTGTATCTATTTTATTTCAGTAATCCATGTTCTTATTTTTGCTTAATACTGGAACAATCTGTGCTCTGAGTGGTTAAGGTCTCCTTTATCACCTTGATGTGTCCCCTTAGTATTCTTGGCCACTTGTTTATTCACATAAATTATGTTATGATTTTATATTGTCCTCTATAGGAACATCATTGTATTTAGACTGCAGTTTCCTTAAGTCTACAAACTAATCTAAGAAGTATTTCCATTTTTACCAATAATAATACAACCCATTTATGAACAGAGAATTCATGTCTGGAATCTTCATTGAGCAAGTACATAGCCCATTATTGCTTGTCTCTTCCAGCTTCTCTCTTAACTCTGAATTTTTACACCTTGCTAATCCTCTCTGTCCCAACTTTTGAGCTTTCTTTTATACTTCATCTTTCTCCTCCCTTTCATTATTGGAATGTAACCCCCCCTTTAGGGAAAGAAATCTCTTTCATTGTTTATATTTGTATTACTAAAGCTTAGCAGAGTGTATGACACATAGTAAGCACTTAATAAAGTCTTTCTGTCTGTTTCTTTCTATGTCTCTGTTGCCATCTCTGTCTCTTTCTTTCTCTCTTGTCTCTGTCTCCTTTCACACACATGCATACACATTACATGAATATTAAATCCAGGGCCACGTTTGCACAAGTAGTAAATGCCAGAGACAGAATTTCAAAGATCCCTAACTTTCCAATGGACCACAGTCTTTTAGGTCAACCTTTATTTTAGTAAGTAAAATTTTATAACTTTCCTTATTATGTATAGGTTCTATTCATTCCAATAGAGATTAATTATAAATATTTATGTTATGTATTTTCTTATTATCTTTTATCAATATTTATTAGTGATAGATATCCAAATTATTTTTGTAGGCAAATTTTATATTTTGCTACTTTGCTGAACTTATTCATAATCTCTGTTACTTTTGTTGTTGTTGTTGTTGTTGAAAGAGTTACCTTTTCTAAATAAATGGTGATGTGATTTGTAAAAAAAGAATAATCATTAGATATGTTGATTTACAATATTAACCTCTTTAACATATCTTCTTTACCTTATTTTCATTGCCAGAATTTCCAATACAATGCCATAGGTAAAAAGAGCAAGTAACCATTTTTCTTACCTGAAGTTGGTGGTGATATGCAGTGATTTCCATGTTGGTTCTTTGATTAAAATAAATGGGTTTTTTGCATTAATGAATCAAATATATATGTATATATATGCATATACATATATATTTGCATTAATGAATTAAATATATATACATATATATTTCCATTAGTCTAATTTTTTTTAAATCATGAGTGAACCGTTCCAATCATTTAAGAGAGCAATCCGGAATTATACGCAGAATTTTAAAACTGTGTATATATTCTGAACCTGTAATGCATCTATGAGGTTCATTTCCTAAAGTGATCAAGTAAAAAGAAAAAAAAATGTTCTAAAATATTTATATCAGTTCTTTTTGTTATGGCAAAGAACTGGAAACTGAAAGGATGTCCATTAATTTGGAAATAGCTGAACAGGTTACAGTATATACTTGCAATGGAATACTATTGTGCAATAAGAAATGACAAAGATGATCACAAAAAAGAACTTGGAAAGACTTATATGAAACGATCTAAAGTAAAGTGATCAGAATCAATAGAACACTGTCAACAGTAACAACAATAATATATGAAGATCAACTATGAATGATGTAACAACTATTATCAACAAGGAAAGAATCCAGGACAACTCCAAGATACTCATGATGGAAAAGGATATTCACCACCATAGAAGGAAGTGATGGATGCAGATTGAAACAAACCATTAGTTATTTCATCCATGAATTTTTCTTGGGTGTAAGCCATATGTCTCTTGTTCCACAATATGACTAATACGGAAATATATATGACATAAAATATATGTACAATCTTTATCATATTATTAGTCTTCTTGGAGATGGAAGAGGGGCTGAAGCAGTGGAAATAAAAGAATAAGATAGATTTTTGAACGTAGCTAATGAAAGAGTTTGTTTCTATTGGGTAAGCATATTTATTATAATTCATCACATTCATAATGAAGCATATATTTTATATTGTTATATATTTAAGTAAAAAAGGGTTAAAATAATGTGTAAATATTGAATTTTGTGAAAGATTTTAAATAAATTTATTAGCACAATTATAAATTTTTTTCATAGTTATTTAATATTACATAAAGTTAAGATTTAGAATGATGTAATACATAAGGAGTGACCCAAAATACAAGAAGATCTGATTTCAAGCCCCTTCTCTGAGATGTACTTGGTATGTGAGACTGGGAAAATAATTTAACTTTTTGAAGCTCTTAATAATTCTCTAACACTATAAATTGCAGAGAAGGCACTAATTTGTATTGAGAAAGTGTTTTTCCTCATTATGGAGGTCTCTCTATCAGAAAAATCAAAGGTCCAATTCTCCTTATCCCCATGATATTAATAGTGTTTCTAATGTTTTTGTTCAGTCATTTTTCAGTCACAACCAACATTTCATAATCCCATTTGGAGTTTTCTTGGCAAAAATACTGGTGTAGTTTGTCATTTCCTTCACTAGCTCCCTTTACAGATAAGGAAACTGAGGCAAATAGGCTTACGTGAATTGTCCAGGAACCCATAGTTAGTAAGTTTCCAACTCAGGAAATGAGTATTCTTGACTCCAGAAATAGCACTCTATCCACTCTGTCCCCTAACTGCCCTCTTTTACTGACAAAAACTCTAACTTTGTCCTGATGAATGTCTTCATATTTTTATCTATGTTAACTTGAAACAGTTTTAATGTTTTACTGTTATAACTAATTCTAAATTTATGAAAAATTATATAAGTATTCTTTATTTTTGGGAAACTTTAAGGAAATCTTCTGAGAAGCTATTTGTACAAGCTGGTTTTGTTTTTGTATTTTTTAGACTTGGCACTTCTTTGGGACTTGTTTTATTTTTCCCACCCCAAACTAGCTTATATAAATGATGCATGTCCTATTATGTTACTTTAGACATTTTATATTTTTTGGATGATCCTCTACTTCTTTTTAATTTTCTGACTAAAGACTATTTGTGTCAGTCAATAAGCATTTAATAAGTTCTAGACATTCTTCTAATAACTGGGGACACATAAAAAGATGAAAGACTGTCATTGCCCTGAAAATGCTTACACTTTCACACCTCCTCAGTACCTCTCCCTTAGGGCCCCTCTCTCTTGATGATTAGAAGCTGGAAAACTCATTCCAGGAGCTCCATATGAGGAGGAAACCCACACCAGCCATTTCTTCATTATTTACCCAACCAATTGCATTCCTCTGGACTTTTACAGAAGGACAACCTTCCCCAACTTCCTGCAAAAGTAAAATCTTATGTAATCAAAAGAGATAAGGAAAGAAATTACATCTTGATAAAAGAAATATATATATAGACAATAAAACAATATCATTAATAAATATGTAACCACCAAATAACATAGTATTCAAATTCATAAAGGAGAAGTTACATGAGATAAAGAAGGAAATAGTAAAATGTTACTAGTGGGAGACCTCAACTTTCTCTTCTCAGAGGAAGATAAATCCAAGAGCAACAACAACAGGAAAGAAAGATAGACCTCTGTAGTAAACTGAATAGTAATAGAAAAGAATATACCTTTTTGTCAGCAGTACAGAGCATCTTCAGAAAAACTGGCCATATAAGAGTGCATAAAAACTTCACAATCAACTTAAAACAACAAAAAAAATATTAAATGCATCTTTTCAGATCATAATGAAATAAAAATTGCATTCAACAAGAAAGACTAAAAATTAATTGGAAACTAAATAATATTATCCTAAAGAATGAATGGGTCAAAGAACAAATCGTAGAAACAATCAATAATTTGATTAGAGAAAATGACAATGAGGATACAACATATCAAAATTCATGAAATGGAGCCAAAACTGTATGTAGGGGGAAATTTATGCCTCTAAATACTGTTGTGAGGTTTATTTAGTAATTAATGTAGTATTAGTGTTGGACCTAGCAGGAAGGGCTGGAGGATTCCAAGATGGAATGAAGGAGCAGGAAGTGGGGCTTGTGATCTGAGAGAGACTCCATTAGTGGTTGGGGACATAACTGTTGCTAACCCTGGGAGATCTCAGAGTTAGGGAAAAACTGCATCCAGATTCCCTGGGATCCTGAGAGAGGTGGAGGCTTCCAGCAGTGGACAACAGACCTGCAGAGCAGCACCAAGTGGGGAAGTGGTTTGTGATCTGGTGGACAGCATTGCAAACTCTCTCTCCCTACCTGGGAACCTTAGATCACCTGGTGGAGTTGGCTCTTGGCATCCTGTGACCATCCTTGGATTTACTGTGAGACCCCAACTGAAAGCCACCCTCAGGCCCTTTAGCTGAGCTGACCAAACCTGGCTGGAACCAGGTTTGGAGAAGCTTTCCCCATGACTTCAGTACTGCTTCCTTTGGGCTCTGCCTGGCTTAGGTCAATAGAATAGTGTAGTCAAGACCTTCCCTGCCCGCTGTAGTTTGCCCTTAGGTTGTAAGTATAGAATCCCTTATTCCCATCCTTCATTATTATTTCCCTCAATTAAACTGTTATAAATTTTTACCTTTTTGCTTGCTGGTTCCATAGACCCTAGCCTAGGAGAGCTAAGTGACCGTTGGTCTAACTGCCATTCCTGTGACAGTTAACAGATTGGCAGTAAACCCTGGTCTCTCTATCTTGGTTGTTCCTGTCTCTCCTTCAACCCAGTGTGAACCCACAAACCATTTAGGTTACATTTTAATAATAATAATAACATCCCTGGTGTCCCACTATTACAATACTTTCAACAAATAAAATAAAGAAAAAGAAGATTAATAAATTGGGCATGCAACTAGACAAACTATTAAAAGAACAAATTAAAAGTCTCCACTTGAATACCAAATTGGAAATCCAGAAAAATCAAAGGAGATATTAATAAAATTGAAAGCAAGGTGAGAAGACGGTAGAGTAGGGCCATGAAATTTCTATACTTACCTAATACACCCACCCACAAACAAATATAACTCCATAGAATTGATGCTAAAAGCAGCAAAAACTGATATAAAGCAGGTATGAATCTTAATATCCAGGGATAATTAAGGAGGAAGGTTTCTAATGTCTCTTGCCTCAGTCATACTACCAAGGCCCTGGGGGCAGGAATAGAGAAAACAGAGTGAAATCAACAAGACATTCTGTAGGGGCAGAATTGTCAAGATCACATTGTTGACTGAGCCCAGGAGCTTGAATCCTCAAGAAAGCAATTCTATCTGCTGCTCTCTTTGCTCCAGAGTCCCTGATACCACACAGCTGGATATTGAATGAGTGGAGATCACAAAGTCTATGGGCATCAGAACACAAGGGCAAGAACACATTTCACTACTAAGAAAAGAGGGTTTTTGGAGGCCCAAGGAATGTGAACAAGACACCTACTTTATCCCAGGCTGTGGCAGTAGGAGAGGATGAGGGAGGAAAGAGCACACTCTGGTGGGTGTGTGGTTGTTGAGGGACTGGGCCCCCATTAGCTATGATTACTCCAAGGAAAGCGGATTTCTTGGCTGCTGCCACTGGGGTAGGTACACTGGCTACTTGTATTACAGAAACAGAATCACCCATGAGCTGAGGTTTTATTGGGGGACTGGGAGTAGATCTGGCCTTGGACTATTAAATTGAATAACTAAATAGGATTCAGGAAAAACGAAACACACACACACACACATACACACACTCACACACTCCTGAAACTTGAGGTACCATATCCTAACACACTAAGAAACCTGGGACTCCACTAAAAAGCCAATAATTAACCCTATTAGCAAGGCCATTAAAATTGAAAATCAAATTTTTAAAAATGAGTAAGCAAAGGAACACCAATATTGATAGCTAACTTGATGATAAAGACCTCAAACTCAGAGGAGAGCAAAGAAAGAACAACTGGTTCAAAAATGGCAAAAAGAGACAACGTCCAGGGTTGTAGCTAAGACAGCAGTGATCAGGAGCAGCTCCATGCCACCATGAGAATTCTCTACAACCAAGATTTAAATACTGCTATGAAACGAATACAGGAGTAAAAGAACAAAGGAGACAAGAATGAAAAAACTTTAAAGAAAAGAAAAATCTAAAAGTTAGGCAAAGAACATCTGGGGTCCTGGGGTAAGAGAAGAGCAGTGTGAGCAAAAAGCTATAGCAAGGAGGGAAGAGCAAGCCAAACACCTCTCACCCCACATTTGCTGACCAAGGTTTGGGAATCAATTCCCAAATGTAATGTGTGGCTCAAAGGGTCTTATGCTAATAATGAAACTAGAAGGAGTAAGGTGCTAGTTGGTAAAAGGATGGAATGAGCTGTACCCGGGCTGAGCTTGAAACTAGTTATAAATGCTTCAAGGATCCAACCCAGGTTAACTGGGTTGAAACTCTCACTGCTAGACACCAGGCTCCTTTAAGATGTCAGATTTCCTTCCGGGTTAAGATGGCGGCAGAGTAAGAAGCAGCTCTTAACCTCTCCTGACCGATACACACAAAACTCCTCAAGGGGACATAAAAACAAGTCCAGACCAACAGAGGAACCCCACAAAAGGGCACAGCATGGAAGGTACGTGGAATAGAGGCATTTCCATGCTATAAAGGGGTGAAACAGCTCTCACTAAATCGCAGGCTGAGCAACCACCCCACCCCATCCCCTCCACACACAACACCTATAGCACCGAAGCCAGCTAAAAAGAAACAGAGCAAGTTTGGGGCACCCATCGAGTCATTGGCAGCTCCGGGGCCTGTTCCTGAGAGCAGCAAGATTTAGGACCCCAAAAAGCTAACGAACGCACAAAAAATTTGAGCGCGGGAGCTGGGCGCCTAGAGCTGACGCAGGGCGCAAGCACAGGCTCAGAGCACAGGCACGGGCAGAGGTGTGGGTGTGGTGTGGAGGCAGACACACTGTGGAAGCAGCTCCCTGAGACTTGTAAAGAAACCTCTGGCAGACGATCAAGCAAGGGGGTGCACCAGGGGGCTTGACTGTGGACAGACCCTGAGCGGGAGGATAAACCTGAGAAGCTGCTAGGTTATCGCTAGCTACCCAGTCTCAGGAAGTTCAGAAGAGAAAGATTAACAACAAGAAAAAGAAGTCTTTAACACTCGACAACTTTTACACAGAGAAAATCCAGAAAACCAAGCAAACAGAGGAGGAGAACAAACAAGCATCCGGACCCTGCTCAAATAAGGAAAACTCCTCACAAGCTATGGAAGAGTTCAAAACTGAGATTTTGAGGAAAATGGAAGAGATCTGGCAAGAAAATAACTGTCTAAAAGGTAGAATCTTGCAATTGGAAAGTGAGGCTCAGAAACCAAATGAACTGATAAGCAAATTGAACACCAGAAATGAACAGATTGAAAAGGAGTACCAGAAGATTATAGCCGAAAACCAGAAGATTACAGCCGAAAATCAGAAGATTACAGCCAAAAATCAAAAGGTCATAGCCGAAAACCAAAAGATTATAGCCGAAAATCAATCCCTAAAGGCTAGAATTGAGCAAGTAGAAGCTAATGATCTTTCAAGACAACAAGAACAAATAAAACAAAGTCAAAAGACTGAAAATATAGAAGGAAACATGAAATATCTCAATGAGAGAGTGACAGACCAAGAAAACCGGTCTAGAAGAGACAATTTGAGAATAATTGGTCTTCCAGAAAAACCAGAAATTAATAGAAACCTGGACTCCATACTAACAGAAATAATTCAGCAAAATTGCCCTGAAGTCCTACAACAAGAGGGCAATATAGACATTGAAAGTATTCGTAGGACACCTGCGACATTCGATCAAGAAAAGACAAAACCCAGAAATATAATTGCCAAATTCAAGAGTTTCCAAGCAAAGGGAAAAATCTTACAAGAAGCCAGAAAGAAACAATTCAAATATCAAGGAGCACCAATCAGGATCACACAGGATCTGGCAGCCTCCACGCTAAAAGATCGCAAGGCTTGGAATACAATATTCAGAAAGGCAAGAGAGCTGGGCCTGCAACCACAGATCAACTACCCATCAAAATTGACCATATATTTCCAGGGGAAAGTATGGGCATTCAACAAAATTGAAGAATTCCAGGTATTTGCACAGAAAAGACCAGGGCTAAATGGAAAGTTTGATATCCAACCGCAAAAATCGAGAGAAACATGAAAAGGTAAATAAGATACAGAGGGGAAAGAAAGAAAACTTATAATTTTTAAATTGGCCTTTTTAAGGGCCTCAGTGAGATCTAATTATCTGTATTCCTATGTAGAGAAATGTTATGTATAATTCTCTGTAGTGAACTCTATTCACTATTATAATATTCACTATTATAGTAATCAGAAGAGGGTGGAACACTAAATAATCTAAGATGACATGGGGGATGGGAAAGATGGGGTAAATAGCAGGGGACACCAAGAGAAACTTGAGTGAATAAGAAAATAGAATATTCTATTACACACAAAGAGGGCATGGGAGGGAGAGGGGACAAATACTATTTTAAGAAGGAGAGGAAGAGAGCATAAAGAGGTAATAATCAAACCTTACTCTCAGTGTAATCAACCCGGAGAGGGAAGAGTAGCTATACTATCCATTGGGAAATAAAACTCTTATCTAACCCTTCTGAGAAAGTTAGAAGGGATAAACCAAGGGGAGCAGGGGAGTGGGGAGGACAAAAAAAAGGGAGGGGAGAAGGGGGAGGGAATTCATAAGGCCTTTAAAAACAAAAAGGGGGGGGAAATAAGGGAGAGGGCAGAAAGGGAAGTCAATCAAGGGAGGGGATAAGGGATAGGGTCTTAATAGCAAACCACTGGTTTTTAAAGGAAATAGCTTAAGGAGAAGGGGTAGGAATGGGGGAGGATTTGAAAATGTCAGCAAATGCACAACTGATGATTATAACTCTGAATGTGAATGGGATGAACTCGCTCATAAAACGGAAGCAAATAGCAGAGTGGATAAGAAACCAAAATCCCACCATATGTTGTCTACAAGAAACACATATGAGGCGGGTGGACATACACAACTTTAAGGTTCAGGGTTTGAGCAAAATCTTTTGGGCATCAAATGAGAAAAAGAAGGCAGGAGTGGCTATTATGATTTCTGACAAAGCCAAAGTAAAAATAGATATGATTAAAAAAGACAGGGAAGGTCATTACATCCTGATTAAAGGCAGTATAGCCTCAGTAGGACTCTCAGCTTCCCACTCTGTTTCACAACATCTATACATTTAGTTGCCAAGTATTGTTCATTTTATTTTCACAATATCTCATATTCATCCTCCTCTCTACTCACAAGGCCAGCATTCTAGTTTAAGTCTTTTTCAATTTCTACCTGAGCTATTGAAAAAAAACAAAAAAACAAAAACTGAAAGAGAGTATGGACTTCCTACCTCATTTCCCCACCTCACTAACGATTTTTTCACATCCTTTCCTGTGTGATATTTTTTACTCAGATATAGCTTCGATCATGCTACCCTCTCACTTAGTAAACTCCAATAGTTCATTATTACCACTTATATGGAGTACAAACGCCTCTATCTGGAATTAAAGGCCTTCACAAACTAGTTTCAGCCTACCTTTCAAAGTCTGCTATACAGTACACCTTTTTTGTACTTGGTCTTTTGTATTTCTTTCCAATGAAACTCAATAGGGTCCCTATATACAAAAACAGGAAATATCAGACTGACAGAATAAAGTTCTAACTAGCCATAACATGAAACTACTCTTACTAAGGATGAGAAATCAATGCCATACCCTTTTTTGTGGTTGAGGCTTCAATCAATCAATCAGAATTTATGAAGCACCTACTGTTATGCAGTATCAAGACTAGATGCTTGTTCTGACCCAGCTAGCCTGCATCAACAGAGTTTCCATATAGATTTAGTTAACATTCACTAAGATTCAACAGGAATGCAATCCTCTCGGGCTCAAAGGTACACACATAATTCAGAATGATTCCAAGCTTGAGTAAGTAGTTTTTCAAATATTGTTGTGGCATAAACAACTTTTGAAGTCAAATCACTCACATCCATGAGAGCTAGACTCACAATGTAGTAAATGAAGCCAGTGACTGTAATGGGAAGGCAAGAGAAGTACAGATGTTGGGAAATAGAACAGAGGGAGAATGGCAGAGGACAAGCTAGAAATACAAATAAAGAAGAGTGTGCCTTATAATACATTGTTCTTTTGTCTCTGTAAAGATGAATAAAGAGAAAATCATCCAAAATGCATTCAGATGAAATATGCATATGCAAGGAAGAAGGGCATGAATGCTACTATAGAGTGCTCATTTGGACTTGGATGCAAAACACTATTTAATGACAAGAATAGAATCCTAGAACCAAAACTTCCTGGGCTCTGTTCCCAGCTAAGCTATTGACAAAGAAGTTAACTTCATTGCATCTCAGTCTCTTTTCATGGTGTGGATCTGCTCTCAGTGCTAATTTCATAGCAGTAGCTGCCATTCAACTAAGTTCAATTCACCAAAAAATTATAAAATTTATTAAAGCACACACTGTTCTAGGTAGTATGGATATAATTATTAAAAGTCTCTGCCTTCAAAGAGCTTAAATTCTGTTGGGCCAGTGAGGAGGAGGCATGAGATATACTGAAAATTAAAACCAAAGTATAGTTCAAGTAATAGACCTGTGTTTATTACTATTTGAATATGGAGAGCAAACAGAACTATGGTTCCAGAGAGTACAACATAAAGATAGGATAGAATTGGGTAATTATATAGAATGGGGTGTAGATTGGTATGAAGGCATGAGCGATTCTGTACAGAAAAGGGAGTTTTGACTTTGGTAGTCTAGACCTTAGAATAGCAAAGAATCTCAATGGAGTAACAGGATGGTAGATTGCTATGTCTATCATAGTAGCAATGGTAATATTGATTATATTATCAGATCTCCAAAAAAAGGTTAAAAAAGTGAGAAAGAGGGAGGATCCATGACACTCAGAATATTCAATGCCCATATGAATAATATATTTTAGGGGGATAACATTAACACTTATGTTATAAATATCTTCATGATACGGCTCCTAGTGAATGAAAATATCATCTGTCAGGAGTAGGATATGACCAGTTAAAAATAGAGAGCATTGTAGGCATTCGAACAGGATTTCAAAAAAAAATCTCCACTTAAATTTCCAAGTCATTACATTGCATGAGGAAGGGAGGAGTGGGAGAAGATTGGGACATTGCGGGGAGTGATATTCCTTATGAGATTTGGACTCTTTCATTGACTACAAAACAGTACCCTTCTCTAACACTTTCCTAGGATGGATGACTATAAAATAGCTTAAGGAGCAGGGTGGGGAATTCTACGTAAAAACCATGAATTAAATTCTATTGTTCATTTTAACCTTCCTCATTCTGAATTTCCCTTTGGTCAATAAATCACAAGTATTTATCAATTACCTACTAGGCACTTTGCTTCAGCAAATGTTTCTTAAGTGTCTGCTAAGGTTAGGGTCTTCCTTCATTACTCCTACAGAAACTCAGGATTATATTTATTAATCTTCTCTTATATGACTATCTTAAGCATGACTACCGGGAGCTATCACAGGACATGAAGGGACAGGTGAAATGACTTAAAAATACATATGTGATTTCCCCTCTGGGATTCAAACTTATGAGTCACTAGCTCTGAATTCTCAATGCATTGCCCGTTTAGCAGATCAGGGATTCTAGGTACCAGATTATGAGATCCTTGAGCTTTCTTTTTTTATTTTAAATTTATATAGCTATATATTATTTGTCTCATGCATTTCATTCTATGCATTTAAAATATTTTTTAAATTTTTTACCAATTGCATGTGATACAGGAGTGGTTGGCCATTTCTGTTCCGGTGGATTAAGACAAATAGACAAAGTTAAGTAAATTGTTCAGGGCTACACAGCTAGCAAGAATATGAGGTCAGATTTAAATTCAGGTCTTCCTTACTCTAGGCCCAGTGCTCTATCCACTCAGCAATGTAACTGCCTAATAGAAAGTAGTAGTGTGCCCATTTGTTCTAAAATTTATGGATTCATTCAGAAAAAAGTATTTTTAGAGTATACTATTAAATTAGTAAAAGTGTTATTGAACAGGACAGTAAAAGAATCTATGGAATAGTTGTGGAGAATTGTGCAATAGACACTAAGAGAGATAAGAAGGCAAAGAAAGACCTATTTTACTAGTTACTTCTTTCAACCTTAGGTAACCAAAGGTTACCTAAAAGGCCATTTAAACACTCTGGGTCTCAATTTCCTCATCTGAAAAATTGGAAGATTGGAATAGACAGCTTGGAATGCCAGAAACAGGGCCAGAATCTACATCTTCTTGACTTCAAAGCTGACCCTCTAGGCTTCTATTCATTGTACAATATGCTTCTTAAAAATCAGTTCCTTAAATGACTCCCTTCTAGGGAACACCCCAGAACAAACCTCCTAGAGTTACTGAATGAAAAGAGTAAAGCAAAGGTGTCATCTTGTAAAGTATGTGCTGCCTCTTGCCTTGCACCAAGGCATTCTGTACTTACTTCCTACCAAGCTCTTGAATCTTGTGTGACCTGAAACAAATGAGTTACCTCAAAGTAACATAAATTTACATTTCCATAACAGCTTCTGAGTAGATGAAGTATCAAAAAACTGAGATATAGATCCTAAGTGCCCCAAAATTCAGGAGTTTTTTTGCTAAATCCTTTGAAGAATACATATTCATATTTTATATCTTCAATGTTAAGTATGAAGTGAAATTGATTAAATTGATGAAATACTAATTGAATAATACCAGATTTAAAGTACAGGGATAAATCCTATGGAAGATAAACACAATAATAGTAAAGCAGCATCCCGGCCATCATGCACCCTAGAATCTGGAAGAAAGAAAGAAATTTAAATATTTATAATACAAGATATATTACAAGAGTAGATAAGAGGGGTATACACAGTGTTTTGGGTTCAAAATGGAGTGAAACCATTTATGCCTACAAGTAGGAGGAAGACTTTTAGGATGATGGCAGTAAAAGAGATTTTCAAAGGATGACCAGGAACTAGACTCAGAAGAGCTAGGTTTGATTCTTATTAATGCTACTTATAGGATGTGTGGTACTTGGCAATTCCTTAATCTCCTGTGGAATCAGTTTCCCCTATGAAAAATGAGAGATCTGATTCAGAAGGTTTAAGTTTAAATATCCTTCTTGTTTTCAATCATAGAGAATGTGGAGATATAGCATGGAAAATAAGGGCAGATATTCACAAATACAATGTGCAATGTTAACTTCACTTGTTACAGTGGAATTCAATGGGAATATCAAATAAAGAATCAAGTATTTTTTGATGTAAGCTTTGGTTTCAGAATTGTGTTGGTGCCATACAGAATGCAGAAGAATTCTGTTCCCTCAAGGAGCTTGCAATCTAATTTGGGAAATGAATAATACCAAAAAAATAGAAATCAATAAAACCAAGATACAATTATTATGTAGAGAGAGTAAGAATTAACAATATAGCCCACATGTCACATTGTCAAATAAGGGGTGAGTTATGGTTTGTGACAAGTAGGAGTTCTCATCTATTCTCCCCTTGGGGACTCTTCAAGTAGAACTACCCCTGCACAAGCAACAATTTTTTCCCAAGAGCATAGCTTTGAGTTGGCTTCCACTTTCAAGAGGAAATATGGAAGAGGCAAACTCCACTTACTGAAGCAAAATATTCTTGGAGGACATAAGAGATGTGGCAGTCTTCATAATATCTGTAACCACAGATTTCTACTATAGAGACTTCAGAGAATTTTTCTTTGGATGGGATCTAGGTCTCTCTTTCTTGATTGAGATAAATTATTTCATTTCCAATTGGAGTACTCCATTAAGTATAGTCTGGTATATATTATCACATGTATATCTTCTCTGATTTCTTTTTTTGTTATGATTTGAATAAGTGAGCTTCTTTCTTATTCTCTGTGTGTGTTAATTGTGGTATTACTAGGTAGAAAAGGGATTGTGTTGGATATAGAGCTTGGGGTCTTCCTTTCCCCTCAAAAAATGACAATCAAAAGTTAACTTGAACCATATTATATCCCCTAGACTAATAATATTCTAAGGAACAGATAGAAATATTTCTAACCTGTAACCCCTTCCCTCTGAGGGAGAAGAGTAGTGATCTCTAGCAGCAATTTCTTGCTTCTTCTCCTGGCAGGAATGAAAATGTCCCTTGAAAAAAGAAGGGGGATTGATAAATGGGCAAGGGCCACGAATAGACAATATTCAGATATAGAAATCAAAAGTATCAATAAGCACATGAGAAAGTGTTCTAAATCTCTAATAATTAGAGAAATGCAAATCAAAACAACTCTGGGGCACCACCTCACAACTAGCAGATTGACTAAAATGATAACAGGGGAGAGTAATAAATGTTGGAGGGGATGTAGAAAAATTGGGACCTTAATGCATTGCTGATGGAGTTGTGAACTGATCCAACCCTTCTGTATGGCAATTTGGAACTATGCCCAAAGAGCTCTAAAAGACTGCCTGCCCTTCAATACAGCCATGCCATTTCTGTGTTTGTACCCCAAAGAGATCATAGATAAACCGACTTGTACAAAAATATTTATAGCTGCACTCTTTGTGGTGGCAAAAAACTGGAAAACGAGGGTATGCCTTTCAATTGGGGAATGGCTGAACAAATTGTGGCATATGCTGGTGATGGAATATTATTGTGCTCAAAGGAATAATAAACTGGAGGAATTCCATGTGAACTGGAAAGACCTCCAGGAACTGATGCAGAGTTAAAGGGGCAGAACCAGAAGAACATTGTACACAGAGACTGATATACTGTGGTAAAATCGAATGTAATGGACTTCTGTACTAGCAGCAATGCAATGACCCAGGACAATTCTGAGAGATCTATGGAAAAGAATGCTACCCACATTCAGAGGAAGAACTACAGGAGCAGAACACATGGGTTGAGGCATACATGATTGGGGATGTAGATTTGAAATGACCACACCAATGCAACTATCAATAATATGGAAGTAAGTCTTGATTGATGACACATCCAGTGGAAATGAGCATCAACAAAACCAGTGGAAATGAGCATCGACTATGAGGGGGTAAGAGGAGGTTAAGGGGAAAGTAAAAACATGAATCATGTAACTATAGAAAATTTTTCTAAAAAATAAAATATTTAAAAAAAGAAAAAAGAATGGGGGAGAGAGGCTAGAGATGTTTTTTAGGCCTCCATTTGAGACACATGAGGTCTCTTTGACTCATGTCGACCTGTCTACACGTTTTCTATTGCCATATAAAAAAATTTAGAGATCTTACTGAGGGTAAATATTTAAGACAATCTGTACACCATCCCCCAAACTACCATGCAACCACATAAAAGGTACTCTTATTCTTATTTATCAACAAGGAATCTAGAGCTTAAAAAACTTTTTCAAAGGACTTGGCAGTAACTAAATTTCAGAGGTGAGCTTAGAACTCAAGTCTCCCTGTCTCCAAGTCCATTTATCTATTCACTGTATTCTTGACATATATGGTCTCATGGTTCAGGTTACAATGAATATTTATTGAAATTGGATATTCTTTAAACCAGAAGAAGCTTAAATTTTACCATTTGTGATATAGAAAGTGGCAACATGAAAGTAATATACTCTATAGTTAGTCACAGAGAGAGATATTCAGCCAAATAGAGGTAGGGTCTCTCATATGAAGGAGATGTGACAACATTTTGGTAATAGTGCATTCTCAAGGTATGCTCAGAGAGGGTTTGTCCTTTACCTTAAAGGGCACTTGGTTGGGACAGATAAATAATATCATATGTGAGGAAGGAACATATTTAATTGGATCCTGATATGATAGGGAAATTCCCCAGGGTCAATTATCAATATCATAATATAGGAGAGGACTTTCCTAACTAGAATCAGATATTAGATGAGGATCTGAGTTGGTAACTGGGTATTCACCAGTGGGCATCAGCACATAGACATTTTAGTCTTCCAGGAAGCCTCCAGCAATCAGTAATGGAGATTGTTCATATGTGTGACATGAGGTCAGACTTATTCAGGATTGTATAAAAATTCTGGCTATCTGTTATTACTTATATACTTATGATCATTAGGACAAGTTAGCCTAAATGACTCTATATTAAAATTCCATCTCATAAGTACAATGTCAAACAACATAATTCAAAAATAACAATGTTCACATCCACATCGCCCCACCTCAAAGTGGATAAGAAGAGTTAAATGGGTTACAGAACTTGTGCCAATCAACCCACATTAATGAAGTCAGAGGTTATAATTAATTATATGTGGTTAGTATATAATACGAAAGAATATATGGTAATATGTGACAGAACACATGATGGAAAATATGATAATTAATATATATTGACAGAAACTGAAAATTACATTGTGATAATATCAAATAATCACCATCATAGAATCAAAAATTTAAAATTGAAAGAGATTTTATAGTCTATTAAATATAAAACCCTCATTTTATTGATGAGGAAATAGAGACAATATAGACTTTAAATGAATCACAGAATTAATAAATATCTGAAACAGGATTTGAACCCAGAGCTTCCTAACTCTAACTCTGGTTTTTATTCATCAATATGTCTGATCTATATTTTTGTTTTCATTGTTGCTTTTGTTTTTATTTTTATTGTTGTTTTCATGTAAAAGTATAATAGAATAAAATTATATTGCCCTCCTCAGAGAGGAGGGAAAAACACTTTTGGATAAAAGAATAAAAGAAAGTTTCATAGAAGAAATGACATTTCAGACACACCTAGAGGGATGGATGTGTAAGGACTAAACAGGTAGCAGTGGGGAAGAAAGCTATTCCAGGCAGAATGTACAATGCCATTGATAGTTTATTTTTCACCAGCTGCTTTCTGCTCTCTTCTCCTTTCAGGTCAGTTCCCATTCCAGAGCAAAATCCATCAGTAGACTTACAGCTCACTGGCTACATCTGTGTAAATATGCTAACCCTTCCATTAGGATTAAGGCTACAGTGCTGTTTCCCTTGGTATCCCCAAAAAGAGATTATTTATGAGCTAATTAACTGGACAAAGGTTAAAAAAAGGAGAAAGGCCATCTGCAGTAATTTGCAGTCCTAATGAAATGTCAGTACATTTGACATTTGGACTACTTTTACTTTTGCCATATTCTCAGTCTTTTGATTATTAGATTTTATAAAAATACTTCTCTTCTAAATCAAACTAAGTCAACATGCAGACTTGCCCACACACATAACTATCAATCTAAGAAGTGAATATATCTTCATTCCTCAGGTCTTGACTTTGTTCTAAGAATCAGATTGTGTGTCTTCCACTCTGTAAAGAGCATTATGATTTATAAATCCTCTCAGTGAATGGAAATTAAATTTAATTTGCAAAAATGAAACTTTGTTGCTGTATTTAGTGTGAAAAAGTTCTAGAAAAGAAGAAAATTCCCAACAATTTGATATTGTCCTGCACTTTTAGAAAACAATACTACTCCGTTTTTCCAAAATTACATAATGCATATAGTGTAACACAAACTATAATTATGAAAAAAAAGGAGGAAAGAAATGTTAATTAGATAACTAGCAATTTTTCCTGGGATAATTCAGAAGACAATAGGTATGAGGGGATGAGTGGTCTTAAGATCAATCAAAAAGGTTGTATAAGAGAAGTACTACAGCTGAGATTTTCCAAAATTCCCTTCCAAACTACTTTTATGTCTTTATTTTATTTTAATAAGTTTTCCAAAGTTATATGATTCACAGTGTTTCCCTCCTTTCTTCCCTACTCCCTCCTGGAGTTGACAAGCAATTCAATCTGAATTATACATATATTATCACACAAAACATATTTGCAGATTATTCGTTTGTGTAAGTGAATAATATTACAAAACCCAAACCCCAAATCATATATCTAAATAAACAAGTGATAAATCAAATATTTTTATCTGCATTTTTACGCAGAAAAATCGAGTATAAACCACTAAAGGAAAAAGTGATATTTAATGAAATAGAGCATTTCCAAGCCTCCAGGATGAAAAAAAAAAAACAGTTATTAGGAAATGACTTTGAAATACAAGATTTAAGAATCGTGAAAAAGGTAAACAAAAAAGAGAAAAAATATAAGGGACTCAATGAGTTTACACTGTTGACATTCCTATATGGGAAGACAATACATATAATTTCTAAAAATTTCATCATTTTAGAACAATTAGAAAAACTACAGAGACAAAAGGCATGAGAGAGTCAATTATGTTAGAATAATAGAAAAAATGGATAGGAGGTAGAGACATGCACTGGAGAAAGGGATAAAGGAGAAGAAGAATGGGGGAAAACTATCTTATATAAAAGAGGTGTGAAAGGGAGAGCTTTTATAGTGTAGGGGAAAGTGGCAGAAGTGGGGCAAGCAAAACTTGAAGTTCACTCTTATTTTACTTGTTTCAAAGAATGAAGAATATATTTCAAAACTGAAAAACTCAACTAATCATTGAAATTTGTTTTACTGAATTGGGAAGTAGGAAGTAAAGGGAATAAGAGAAAGATAGGTAGATGAAAGGATGAGTAGATTTAAAAAGGCAGTGGTGAGGAGCAAAACAGACTTTTGAGAAGGAAAAGGGTAAAAAAAAAGGAGAGAAGGATAAAAAAGCAGAAAATAGTTAAAAGGCAAATGATCACTTAGGAATCATAACTGTGATTGTGAATGAGATGAATTCACCTATAAAATGGAGGTGGATAGCAGAATGGATTAGAAAACATTTTCCAAAAATGTTTTGTTTTAAAGAAACACACTTGAAACAGAAAGATACACAGAGTTAAAATAAAGGGACTTAGCAGCTTCTATTATGGCTCAACTGAAGAAAATTTCAGAGATGAAAAAACAAAATAAATCTAATTAAAAGAGATAATCAAGGAAATTACACCTTTCTAAAATGCACCATCTACAATGAAGTAATATGAGTAAAAATTATAATTTACACTTTAGGTAAAATGACATAATATACAAAATTTTAAATAAATAAATGAGTTATAGGAAGAAAGAAACAGTTGACAAGTTTCAATTTTCCTCTCTCAAAGTTATTCAATTTAAGGATAAAATAAATAAGAATGAAGTAAAGGAGTTGAATAGAATCTTAGAAAGCTAGATATACTAAACCTATGGAGAACATTGATTGGGAGTAGAAAGGAGTATACTTTTTTTTCTCAACTGTCCAGGAAACTTAACACAAAAATTGACTCTGTAGTGGGTCATAAAAAAATTAGAATAAAATTCAGAAAAGCAGAACTTTTAAATTATCATTTTCATACCATAATTCAGTAAAAATTACATTCAGTAAATTGATTAAAAGAATGAATGGACCAAAATATAGGAACAAAAATTATTTTTCTTAATGAGAATGACAGCAATGAGCAAATATACCAAAATCATGGGATACATTCAAAGCAGTTTTTAGGTGAAAATCTCTGTATTTAAAATGCAATAAAAAAATAAAAGGAAGAAAGATCAAAATGAATTTGGTATGCAATTAAAAAAATAGAAAAAGAAGTAATTCTAAAATTCCCAATGAAAGACTAGAATGAAAATACTGAAAATCAAAGAAGACATCATTAATAAAATTAAAAATAGACTATTGAAGTAAAATACTATGAGAAGCTGGTTTTACAGAAAAAAAACAACATAGATAAAATGTTAAAATAATGCTATTAACAAAAAACAAAAAAAAATTACTGTGATAAAAATGAAGAGTGAATACAACATCAATGACAATGTAATAAAAGCAATTATAAGAAGTTATTTTGCCAAAATATGTTGGCATTCAAAATTAAATGAATGAATATTTACAAAGTATGAATTATCTAAGTTGATTGAAGAGAAAATATAATACTTAAATAACCCTCTCTGAGAAAAAGGAAATTGAACCATAAATGAGTTCCCTTAATAATAATGTCCAGGAGCAGATGGATATACAAGTGATTTCAATCAAACATTTAAGAAACAATTAATCTCAATATTATACAATTAATTATTACTTAATTGCATTAATTAAAACAATTAATCTCAAAATTATAATTTTGAAAAAATGAAAAATGGTAAAAAGAGAGTACTATCAAATTACTTTTAAGATACAAATATGGTATTGGTACCCAAACTGGAAAGAACAAAAGCGGAGAAATGAACAAGAGATTGATTGCTCTAATTCTGATGCAAAAATCAAAAATAAAATAGTAGTAAGGAAACTACAGCAATATGTCACAAAGATCATAAACTATGAACAAGTGAGAATTATACCAGAGATGCAAAGTTGGTTCAATATTAGGAAAATTATAAGTACACTTAACAATATCAAAAATAAAAAAGCAACAAAAATCATATACTTATATCAATAGACCCTGAAAAATCCTCTGAGAAAATAAAACACCATTAAAAATTAAATGGAATATTTTAATTGAAAGCATAGAAATCAATGTAGCATTTCCTAAAATGATAGGTAGTATCTATAGTATCTATATAAAACTAAGAGCAAGCATTATCTGTTATGAGGATTATAGATTATAGATCTTCACAGTAAGATTAACGTTGAAGTAAATATGTCTATTGTCATCACCATTATTCAATGGTATTAGCAATGCTAGTTTTAGCAATATGAAAATGAAAAGAAATTGAAGGAATAAATATAAGTAATAAGGAAATAACACTACTTCCCTTTGTAGATGATATAATAATATACTTAGAGATCCTAGACAATTAACTAAAAAACTAGTTAAAACAATCAACTTTAGCAATTTTAGCAAAATTTCAATATGTAAAATAAACACATATAAATCATCAGCAATTCTATGTTACTAACAAAATCCAAAAAGAAAAAATAGAGAGAAATATACCAAGTAAAATAACTTCAGACTTAATGAAATACTTATCAATAATGAAAAAATTATCAATTATTTAATAATTTTTATTTTTATAAATTTGACTCAATTCTCGATTTATTTGAGAAATGAGGTCTTTATCAGAGAAGTCATGAATTTTTTTCAGCGATGATTATTGCATATTTCCCTTCATCTTATTATCCTCATTTATCCTATTCTCTTTCTCCTTTTACTTTGTCAATCCTCAAAGGTGCTTTGTTTCTGACCACTACATCCCCCAATCCACCCTTCCTTTTATAATCCTCCCCATCCCTTTTCTTATATCATTACCTTCCTACATACTCAATATGTACACAATTACAAAATATTTCATGCAAATATCAATCTAATTCATTGAAGAAATATTAATTGTTCATGAGTAGGTCATGAAAATGTAATAAAACAAATTGTGCAAAATAATTTACTTATTCATTGTGATTATCAAAATAGCAATGAATTGTTTTAGCAAGTTAAAAAAGTAGAAACAAAATTCATCTGGAAGAACAAAAAGTCAAAAATGTTAAATGGATCAATGAGGGGAAAATGTGAAAGAAGGAAGGCTAATAGTTCTGGATTTGGGGAAAAAACTAATTAAGATTACAAAACAGTAATCAATAAAACAATTTGGTACTGACTAAAAAATTAATGCCCTTTGATCATTTATCAATTATTTAATAATTTTTATTTTTATACATTTGACTCAATTCTTGATTTATTTGAGAAATGAGGTCTTTATCAGAGAAGTCTTGAATTTTTTTCAGTGATGATTATTGCATATTTCCCTTCATCTTATTATCCTCAGTTATCCTATTCTCTTTCTCCTTTTACTTTGTCAGTCCTCAAAGGTGCTTTGTTTCTGACCACTACATCCCCCAATCCACCCTTCCTTTTATAATCATCCCCATCCCTTTTCTTTATCATTACCTTCCTACATACTCAACTGAGTGTGTACATTATTTCCTCTTTGAACCAATTCTGAAGGGAGTAAGGTTCTTGTCTGTGTAATCTATAGGATGTCCTCTGATTCTGGATGGGTTAGGATTCTATACAAAAAGGCAAAACTTTTGCTATTAATTTTTTTGTGTCTTCACATCGAGTGACCTATCAAATTTTATTTTTTGATACCATCCTAAGGCCACAATTTACCTTATTTAGAAAAGTGAAAAGGAGTTGGGGAGTTTGGATTGATCTTTACAAAAATAAATAAATATATGCATATGTATATAACATATGTATAATGTGTATGTATATCTTTCTAGAGATAGATGAATCAATATACACATAGTTATCACAAATATTTAAATTCTTGTGGCTGATATTGGACTAAGAGGATTATCTAGGCTCAGTTCTCAAAGAGCTTAAGAGCCAACAGGTAAACATATTTAGCAGAGATTATAGAATAAAAAACACTAACCCAATATTTATAGCAAATGCATATCAAAATTGAGTCACATCTCCATGGTTATATAAAAATGTTCATGGCAAAGAGGAAATTAAAACATGGGCATCTTGCCCTACAAGCCCTAGTACCCTATACAAGACAGATTATGTTCAAAGGGAAGAAAATAATTGGGAAAGTGTCATCTGAGAAGAGTAAGTGGAAGAAATGAAAATTAAAAATAGGGACAAACCACAAGTTCTCAAGATCAAGAGAATGTTAGGGTCACAGGATCATTGGTTGATAACATCAAAGGGTCACAGAGTTCTAGGCTTACAGGATTCAAGGGTCTCAGGATTATAGGATCACAGGACTATAGGAGCAAAGGGCCACAGGATCATAAAATCATAAGGTTAATAGGATCTCAGGTTGCCGAGGTTATAGGATCCAAGGATCAGAGAGTCATAGTATGAAAGGAGCACAGCATCATAGGGCCACATAGTTATATAATTCCAAAGTCACAGAAATACAGGGTCACTAGATCATTTTGTCACAGGATTAATATTTAGATGAAGAGGTGTAAAGAAACTAAAAGTTCAAGTCAACTCTCTTAATTTGAAGATGACAAAATAGGCTCCTACAGGTCACACAACTAGTAGGTGTATTGAGACTAAAGAAATGATAGAGGATTGTGATGGTAAACCTTTTAGAGACTGAGTGTCCAAACTGCAACCCTCATGCCATATGAGGTGAGCCACCCCCTTACCCCAGAAGGGCTGTTGGGCAGAGGAGTGGGTAATGTAAGGAATATCCTCAGCTGTGGTAGAGAAGGAGAGGGAAGAAGTCCTTTTGACACATGTGCCACAGGTTCACCAATACATGGATGTAAGATAAAGATTAAACAGGATGTATTCCTTTCATACTATATTTTCATATCAAGAACTCTAAGGTGCTATATGTTTTCTATTTTTATTTTTGGCTATTATTTTACAAGCATGCCCCTAATAATGATTTACAATAATAAAAGAAGATAGTTTTATTAGTATATTTGGTGAATGTATCTAACTATAGTTGGCCTAGAAGACTCAACTCAGATTCTTAAAGTTGGAAGGGACATAAAACCCAACCTGTACCATCTATGGAAATTTTGTCATTCAGACTTTGCTTAGAGTCTTTCCATGAGAGGGAATCTACAGCCTCCCAAGAAAGGCCATGCTACTTTTAGGTAGTTCTACATGTTAGGAAGCACACGCATCAAATTTATAACCTCTCTCTTTTTCATTTTAACTATTGTTCTTGATTTCCTCTAAGACCAAGAGAACAAGTCAAATATTTGTGTGTGTGTGTGTGTGTGTGTTCATATTTATACTGTAAGTGTTAAAATAGACCTTGTGGTCTCACCAAAGGAAAAAGTCTCTTCAGCATATAAAAACATATGCTGGAAATCAGGGAAATGTTGAGAAATTAGCTTTTCCTATAGGTAAATAGCTTCCAAAATCTTATTTCTCTCTGTCCTGAAGGGTCTCTGGAAATACACGTCTCTGTCAGAAGAAGGCCTTGAAGTAATTCCACCCCTCATAAAGATCAAGAATTTTTAATCTTTTATCCACCAATATATTTCTTTTCATAGACAATATCCAACTTTTGTGCTATTAATACATACCTGTAATCCTTGCTGCTAGGGAGACTGAAACTTATAGAGCCCTTAGGCCCGGGGATTCTAAAATATAGTAGGGAAAAAGGCATTTGGATGTATGCACTGTCTGGCATTAATATGGTGAGATCCCAAGATTTGGGGGTCACTAGGTTGCTTTAAATAGGTATAAATTAGCCCTGACTGGAAACAGTAAGTCATAATTTTGTGTTGATTTGTAGTGAGGTCAACCAAGAAGGCAGAATTTTTATCCAGTCTCAGACACTTACTACATGACACTGGGCAAGTCATCAATCTTCCGTTGGCCTTAATTTTGTCCTGTGTAAAATGAGAACAACAATAGCATCTTTTTCTCAGGGTTATTGTGAAACAAATAAGATAGATAAAGTGCTTTGTAGACAGTTAGTTGGTGCAGTGATAGAGTGTGAGGTTTGAAGCCAAGAAGACTCATTTTCCTGAATTCAAATCTGACCTTAGACATTGACTAGCTGTGTGACCGTGCAAGACACTTAACCCTGTTTGCCTCAGTTCTTCATCTGTCAAACAAGCTAGAGAAGAAAATGGCAAACTACTCTTGCATCTTTGCCAAGAAAACCCGAAATAGGGGCTTGAAGAGCTGGGCATGACTGAAACTATTCAATAACAATAACCATGTGAGTGGCCACTGCAACTCTGTATTTTCAGTGATTCTGAGACAGGAAGACACATTCATTAATAATAATGATAATATCTTCTTTTTGTTATTCAATACCGGTTCTTTCATCTGATCCATGAGTGGTGTTGTTTCCAAGTTCATGAGCATTTTAGTCCCCCAGCATTGAATATTGCCCAGCTTATCAACTATTTGCCTAAGGTGTATCATCCAGAAATAAAAAGAATATTTCAGATATCGTCTGACTAAGGAATAGTAGGATAAGCCTTTCAACTCTCAAGTTCTGGCTACTATGTCTCTCTTCAGTGAGCTTATAAGCATATCACTTGTATTTGGATATCATATATCATATCATTAACCTATACTGAGCTTGCAATCTGCAAAAATCCCTTTATCCTCTCCACAGGAACTTCTATCTAGCCACGCTTCTCTCTATCTTATGCTTGAGAAGCTGTCTTTTTAAAATAATGTTGCTGATCTTCCCTGGGTTTGAGCCTCATTCCAGCCACTTATTGGTTGAGTGTCCTTAGATAAATCTCACCTTCTCTGAGCCACAATTCCCTAATCTATCAAAATGGAAAAAATGATATCTGTTGTAAGTATCAAATGATATCATGGGTGTCAAAGTGCTTTGCCAACCATTAAGTTCTAAACAGAGAGTATTTTTATATTCTGTAATCTAGCATTGCTTCTAATGGCACTTCCATGTAATCAAGCAGATGCCTGGAAGAGAAAATAATATTTTGCGTGTAACATTTTGTGTTCTACAAATACAATTTGAAAGAAAGCTTGAGGATGAAAATCATCAAGGTTTGATTGTATCTAGTTCCCTGGCCTTGTTTTGACTTCATCTCATAAGAAGTCAAATCAGAACTGTAGATAATGGTTACCTTTTACACTTGACTATTACTAAAGGAAGCGAATACATCTAAAATGAATAAAATAAAATAAAATATAATGGCAATTCTTCTATACCAAGATTTTTACTGAGAAGAGATATCATCTATAACACTTCCAGGTCCCACCTGGACAATGAGAACAATTTCCCTTTGATGGGGAAGAGATATATCATTCTTTATGCCTTTATTCATGATTCCAGATAACCATTAGTCCAGTACTAAAAAGACTTCCCCATAGGGTTTCTTACCATTTAGGTCAAAGGTGGACTAAGTAAGGCTACTTTCTAGTAGATAATGCTGCAGGAAGATTTCATCAGTGAATTCAGATTGACCCTGAGGCTTGGAGTTGTATTAATTTCCTAAGAAAGGTTACCTACTCTTGTTTTCTTCTTTTCTCATTTCAGCAGCAGCAATTCCAGCTCTTGGCATGAGTAACAAAAAAACATTATTTATTATTAGATCTATGCCCCGTACATAGTATGTTAGCTATTTCCAACCTCTACCTTTGGGACTGTGCATTAAAGTGATGGGATTCAGTAGCATTCATATTCACTGACAGAGCATAAGGAAGGCACAGACAGAGCATGTGAATTTCTTGTTGTTCAATGGCTTTTTTTTTAAAAAGGCATCAGCATAGCATCTACTAAATCTATTTTCTGACCACTCCATCCTATAGAATTAAATATTGTCCCTTTGAATTTCAAAAGGAACAACCCTGATGCTAATCATTGGCACTCTGTCTACATAGCTGCCAGAGGACCAAGAGGGTTTCCTTTCGAATTGGTTGCTTAAGCTAAATTCCCAAGGATATTTTCAAAATCTTGTAAATGATACAGTTTTCAAAATATTTTATATTTCTTCCTTCTAAAACATTTCAAAGTTTTTATTTATCTGAGTTCTGGAAATTTTGAGAGTGTCACTGACTTATTTCTTAATAGTTTCACTGAAACTTAGAAAGAGAATTTTTATTTCTGTCTGGTGTGTTTTTACTTCTAACTCTACACAAAGACAGTGCATGTAATCATTTTGGCAGAAGGAAGAAAACAAACATTTATTAAGGACCTAGAATGTACCAGGAACTATGTTAAGTGCTTTACAAGTATTATCTCACATATTCCCTACAACCTTAAAAGGTTAGATATAATTATTATACCCATTTTACAGTTGAGGAAACTGAAGAAGACAAATGTTAAATGACTTGTTCAGGGTTATACAGCTTGTGATAGCTAATACTGGATATGAACCCAGATCTTCAGGCCCAGCCCTCTAACTACTAAATCACCAAGATGATTTGATATCAAAAGAGCTCTATCCTTGGAAGATAATTAGCATGACTAAAATCTATTTCTTATCTCATGTGTATATATATATATACATATATATATATGTGTGTGTGTGTGTGTATTTGTGTGTGTGTGTGTGTGTGACTTGAATATACCTAAACAGACTCACATCTATATCCACTGCTAACTGATATTAGTCAAAGGAAAGCTAATTCCTGTCTTTTTTTTCTGCGAGGTGAAAAGAAAGTCATCATTATCCTGAAGAAGTTGGGCAGGAATGCCAGTCAGGGCAATTTCTTAGTAGACCAACAAAATTAGACTCTAAGGTAAACAGAGACTCCAGGACCAATTTTTTTTCCTGTGAGACCCATTGGATTCTATAGAAAAACTAGAGGTTCCTAGGAAGAGTAGGGGAAGTTTAGGAGTCAATGGGTCCCAGAGTTCTGATTCTTTAAAAGGCAAACCAAATTAGATTGGACTATATTTTTGACTAATACAGAGAAGTCCAACTACTCACACTGGAGTGCAGAAGTGAAGAACATATATATTATATAGCTAGTTCACACTGGATAGCCTTCCTCTTGGTGCTAAGCAATTTATCTTTATCTTATTATATTCTAAGGTATGTCACTTATTGCCAAAGGACACAATATTGTCACAGAATCCAAAATTATGTAATGATACATAGCAGGATGACACTTCTGATTTTATTAGTTTTATTATTGACATAGTCAATTATGGTCAATTATGTTAATAATTTTCCTAATATTAAGCCATTCTTGCATTCCTAGTATAAATCCCACCTGATCACAGTGAATAATCTTTGTGATATATTGTTATAGTCCCTTTACTAATATTTTTAAAAGATTTTTCCACTGCTAATTAATGAAATTTTTCTTTACTTTTCTTTCTTTGTTTTTGGTCTTCTTGGCTTAGGTATTAGCATCATATTAGCACCAAAAAGAATTTGGTAGGAATCTATCTTTGCTTATTTTATTAAATATTTTGGGTAGTATTGGGATTAAGTGATTTCTTCATATGGAAACTGTCTATTCATATCCCACTTAAAATTTGGGGAATGACTTGTATTCTTATAAAATTGACTTCATCTTGTTCTGTTAAGAGAAAGTTGAAGTTCCCACTCCCCAATAAGTACAGTTTTACTATCTATTATTTCTTTAAGCTCCTTTAATTTATCCCTTAAAAATCTGGATGCTATACCACCTGTTTTTTGACTCATGTAGTTTTAGATGCTCTTTAAAGATTGGTATGGAAGGTTTCATAGTGGTTTCAGCTTTCACTGTTATTAAGCTGCCATCTTGGCTCCGTCCCTTTGCTAGGTTTAGAAAGCCATGCCAGTAGGCTAATGAACTACCTAGTGATTATTGTTATTTTTGTTTTCTCTATCCACAATTTTCAAAGAACAAATGTGATTTCGAAAGGGGCTATGATCTATTTCATCAGAGTAAGCAAGTGAGTGACTATATCAGTAAAACCAGTTAATTGCTCAGTAAATATTTTTTAAATACTTACTATATTTTAGGTAGTGTGCTAAGTTCTAGGGACTCAAAGAAAGACATTTTTTCCTCTAAAGGAGCTTACCTTCTTATTGGTGAGAATGTAAGTAAAGAAGGTGGTGTATTTTGTCAGAGGCTTTTTCTGTATCTATTAAGATAATCATGTAATTTCTGTGGTTTGATTATTGATATGGACAATTCTGTGGATGGTTTTCCTCCTCCTATTAAACCAAACTTAAATTCTGTAGGACTTAAATTAATATCCAACACTCCAAGAATTATATTTTATAAAGTTTATTAATAATCACTGGAAGTAGGAGGAATAAAAAGGAAATAGAAGTAAAAAAAACAACTAATTATCTAAAAAAATTAAGACCATGTGACCAATAGTCTCCTGGATCTCACCTCATGCCACCTCCACCAAAATGATCAGATCAAGAGAGCAAGAGGCGGGACTACACAAAATTTATAACCTCCCTACATCAGCACGTAATATGAGAAGGAGAGTAGGGTGCTGGGAATTCTAGTTTTTATGGTAACAGATTCTAATTACACAATTTCTGGCATAAATCCCATCTGGTCATAGTGGATATTCCTCTTGATAACATGTTGTAGTCTTTTTGCTAGTATTTCATTTAAGATTTTTGCATCTATGTTCATTTAGAAGATTCGTCTGTAGTTTTCTTTCTCTGCTTTTGATCTGATTGGCTTTGGAATCAATACCATATTTGTGTCATAAAAAGAATTTGATAAGACTCCTTCTTTGCTTATTTTGAAAAATAATTTGTATACTATTGATATTAGTTGTTTTTGAAATGTTTGATAGAAATCACTTGTGAATCCATCTGGCCTTGGGGATTTATTTTTAGGAAGTTCCTTGATGGCTTGTTCAAATTCTTTTTCTCAGATGGGATTACATAAGTATTCTATTTCCTCTTTTGTCAATTTAGGCAATTTATATTTCTGTAAATATTCACCCATTTCACCTAAGATGTCATATTTATTGCCATATAATTGGGCAAAAAAGTTCTTGATGATTACCTTAATTTCCTCTTCATTAGATGTGATATCACGCTTTTTCATCTTTGATACTGTTAATTTTATTCTCTTCTTTCTTTTTGTGATTAGATAACCAGTACTTTAACTATTTTTATTTGTTTTTTTATAGTCATTTGTTCCTAGTCTTATTTATTAGTTCAATAGTTCTTTTACTTTCCATTTTATTAATTTCTCCTTAATTTTTAGGATTTCCAATTTAGTTTTTATCTGGGGATTTTTAATTTGCTCTTTTTCTAACTTTTAAGTTGCAAGCCAAGTTCATTGATCTTTTTCTTCTTGATTTTGATCCTCTGAGCACTCAAAGATATTAATTATAAATTTTCCTCAGTACTGCTTTGGCAGTATCCCATATATTTTGATATGATATCTCCTCATTGTAATTCTCTTTAATGAAATCCATAATTGTTTCTATTATTTTTTATGACCCACCAATTTTGAAGAATTAGATTATTTAGCTTCCAATTCATTTTAAATTTGCCTTTCCATGGACCCTTGTTAAATATTATTTTTATCACATTATGATCTGAAAATGTGGCATTTATTATTTCTGCTTTTCTTTTCTGCATTTGTTTGCAGTATTTCTATGCTCTAGTACATGATCCATCTTTGTATATGTACCATGTACTGCTGAGAAGAAGGTATATTACTTTTTTATTCCTATTCAGTTTTCTCCACATACATATTAATGTTACTTTTTCTAGAATTCCATTCACTTCCCTTATTTCTTTCTTATTTCTTTTTTGGTTCAATTTATCAAGTCTTGAAAGGAGAAGGTTGAGATACCCCACTAATAAAATCTTACTATCTATTTCCTCCTTGAGCTCCTTTAGTTTTTCCTTTAGAAATCTAGCTGTTATGCCATTTGGTGCACAAATGTTTAGTAATTATATTACTTCACTGTTTATAGTTCCATTTAACAGAATGTAATTTCATTCTTTATGTCTTTTTATCAGATAAATTTCTACTTTAGCTTTGGTATCATAATGCTACTCCTGCATTTTTTGCTCTGGATTACACATAATAAATTCTGTTTCAGGCCTTTACCTTAAATCTGTGTGTCACCCTGCCTCAAATGTGTTTCTTGTAAACAATATAAAGTAGGATTCTGGTTTTTAATCCACTCTATATGCTTCCTTTTAATGGGTGAATTCATCCCATTCACTTACAGTGTTATTATTACTGAGTATTGCCCTGCATCATATTATCGATTTTAAATCCTTCTCTTTCCCCTTTCTCTCTATCCCTCCTCACCAGTGTTTCACTTTTTGTGAATGCTTTTGTCAAGGTATTTTGTCAATGCCTTCCCCCTCCCTCCATTATCTACCTCTTCCCTTGTCTTATTCCTCTTCTACTTCTCTGTGAAATAAGATAGAAATCTATACCCCACTCAGTAGGACAATATAAAATTCTATATACCATTGGCTATACTTGTTTTACCCTGTCTGAGCCCTTTAAGATGAGAGTAAATATTAAGCATTACCCATCACCACACTTATCCTACCCTCCCTACAATGATTTCTCATGCCTCTTATGTTATGTAATTTACCCCATTCTGTCTCTCACTTCCCTTTTCTCTCAGTGAAATCCTCTCAGCCCTTGATTAATTTTACATATCATTCCTATACATACATATCATATCATACATATATTTCATTCCATACCATCACAGTTACATATATATCATATCATCATAATCAGCTTACTTCTTCAACCTCTTTCTGAGTAAATTCCTCCTATCATCTCTACTACTAAGAGTAATTTTTGAAAATTACAGATATTCTCTTTCCATGTAGACATATAAACATTTTGACTTTAAAGAGTCCTTTACATTTTCTCTTTCTTATTTACTTTTTGGGGCTTCTCAAACATCTTGTATTTGGACTTCAGATTTTTTGTTTATCTCTGGCTTATTCCTCAGGGATGCTTGGAAATCTTCTATCTTATTGAATGTTCATTTTTCCCCCTGAAAGAATATACTCAGTTTTGCTAGATAGGTGACTCTGGGTTGCAAACCCAAATCTTTTGCCTTGCTCAATATCATAGTCCATGTCATTTGATCCTTTAATGTAGAAACCACTAGGTCCTATGGGATCCTGATTGTAGCTCCCTGGTATTTGGATGGTTTTTTCCTGGCTGTTTTAAGTAATTTTTCCTTAGCTTGGTGGCTCTTGAATTTAACTATTATATTCCTGGAAGTTGTCATTTGAGGATTTCTTTCTGGAGGTGATCTGTGAATTCTTTCAATTTCAATTTTATTCTCTTGTTCAAGGATATCTGGGCAATTATCTTTGATAATTTCTTATAATATGATATCAAAGTTTTTACTCCTTATCATGACTTTTCAGGTAGTATAGTAATTCTCAAATAGTCTCTCTTATATCTATTTTCTGGGGCAGTTATTTTTTTTCATTAAGGTATTTCATGTTTTCCTCTATTTTTTCATTCCTTTTGTTCTGCTTCACTGTTTCTTGATTTCTCATGAAATCATTATTTTCTAGATGGTCAATTCTTATATGTATAGCCTGATTTTCCTGTGTCAGTTTTTGGTTCTCCTTTTTCAATTGGCTCATTTCTTCTTGCATCACTTTCATTTCTCTTTCACACTTTTTCCCTTCTCTCATAATTTGTTTTTGAAGTTCTTTTTGAGTTCTTCCAGAATCTGTGTCGAATTCATATTTTTCTTTAGACTTTAGGTATGTTTCATTTGCATTCACTGCCCCCTTCTGTGTCTGTACCTTGCTCTTTATCTCCATAAAAATTGTGTAGAGTTGGGTGCTTTGTTTTTTTTTGTTGTTTGCTCATTTTTCCCATTTAATTATAGGTAGGCTTGGGGGGATGGTGTAATGGTGTGAGAGCTGAGAGCTCTGAGAGTCCTCTCCCCCTGCTGATTCAATTGATCCTCCTGATGCTTCTAGCTTAAAGACTTACCTCAAGGTTAGGTATAAGCTTTTGATCTCACTCTGATCTTGATCAGGTCAGGGACTGCTCAAATTCTAGCCTCAGGCTTCCTCTCAAGTGTTTGGTCTTATTGTGTACTTGATCCAATGAGGCACCCTCTTGATTATCCTTTCTTGGAGCTCTGCCCTGAGCTTTAGGAAAAAAACATCAGTATTTAGTACTTAGTACTATCAGTCACTCCAAAGTGTGAATTAAGTCCTTGTCCCAAGCTGAGACTCAAATTCTCAGTGCTGGGACTCCAGACTTCTCCAGGGGTTTGAAATTTCAAGGGGTTTGACTTGGCTTGTATCTTGATTTGTTCAGGCAGTATCTCAGAGTCTGGATGTTGGCTGGGGAATAGGTTCCTGAATCTTGGACAGTAGATTTGGGGTGTGGGAGTTGGCTTGTTCTTGGCTTGCTCTTCCCTTCTTGCTACAGCATCTTGCAGGCTCTGCTCAACCTCTCACTCCAGTACCCTAAATGTTCACTGCCTATCTTTTGGGGTTTTCTTTTCTTGCAAGTCATTTCACTCTGTCTCCTTATTGGTTCTTTCACTCCTGTGTTTGTTTTGTGGCAATATTTTAATCATTACTTGAAGAGGATTTTCATGGTGGCACAGTGCTGCTGAGGATTACTCTGCCATCTTGCATCCACCCCCAGAAGTCTTCTAGATAATATATTTAAAAACTAAACCATTGTACCCCATGGAGTTTCTTAGGAATGGATTAGTAATCCTCAATTCTATTTGATTATCACCATTGCTCTAGACCAACTTGTGTAGCCACTAGTCTTAATATATAATATTGCATCACTTTTCTTTACACAGAATGTTTCTCATCTCTCTAGAAACCTCTGCTTTCTCATCTTTATATCTGGGAGTCCTTATATTATTTCAAGGCTCATTTCAGATACTATTTATTTCAAGACCTTTCCTAATTCTCTTGTTACTCTCTCTGTCTCTAAATACTTTATATTTATTTTGTCTTATGTATGTTCACTTATCTGTGGCTCTGTGGATTCCCATATCCTCAGTGCAATATAAGCATTTTGAGGGCAAGATTGTTTAAATTTGGTTCTTATATTCCTGGTATTCACCAGCCCAGAATAGTACTTGGAATGTATTAAATGCTTAAAAGATGTTTAATGATTGAAACTAAAATCAAAGTATAATTCCTTAAAAGTAGCCCTGGACTAAAAGAGACATAATTATCACACATTTTCCTTTAAAAGAGATGTCGTAATGTACTTTTCAGATATGTACTCATATCCAATAGAACATACATTCATTGAGAGGAAGGGCTGTTTTAATTATGTTACTATATTTTCCAAGCATACCTCAATGACTGACTATATATATATATAT
>NC_058132.1:358268810-358282533 GCF_016433145.1 Gracilinanus agilis
CAACATGATAAACTGGAGACTTTTTCTTTTCTTTTCTTTCCTTTTCTTCCTTCCTTCCTTCCTTCCTTTTCTTCCTTCCTTCCTTCTTTCCTCTTTTCTTTCTTTCTTCCTTTCTTCCTTTTCCTTTTTTGTATATGATCACAACTACAAAATACTTTTCATACAATTAAAACTGGATCTGAATCATTGGAAAAACATTAATTGCCCATGGATAAAACAAGCTAATATAATAAAAAAGACAATAGTACTCAAATTAATCTGCTTATTCAGTGCCATGCCTATCAAACTACCTAAAAACTTTTTTATAAAATTAGAAAAAAATATTACAAAGTTCATTTGGAAATACAAGTGATCAAGAATACAAGAGAAATAAAGAAAAAATGTGAATTATGTGGGCCTAGCAGTACCAAATCTTAAACAGTACTATAAAGCAGTAGTCATCAAAACAATAATGTACTGGCAAAGAGATGGAAGGGAGGGTCAATGGAATAGAATAGAGGTAAATGACCTCAGTAAGCTAGTGTTTGATAAACCCAAAGATCCCAGCTTTGGGGACAAGAATTCACTATTTGACAAAAACTGCTTGGAAAATTGGAAAACAGTATGGGGAAAATTGGGTTTAGATCAACCTCTTACCCTTTATACCAAGATAAATTCAAAATGGGTAAGTGACAACTATAAAGAGTGAAATGATTTAAATATAAAGATTGAAATCTTAAATAAATTAGGTGAATATAGAATAGTGTATCTGTCAAATCTGTGGGAAAGGAAGGTAAGAGATAGAGAAAGCAAGAGATAGAGCACATTACAAGCTGTAAAATGAATGACTTTGATTAAATCAAATTAAAAAGTTTTGTACAAACAAACCCAATGCAACCAAATTTAGAAGGAAAGTAACAAACTGGGAGAACATTTTTATAACAAAACTCTCTGACAAAGGTTTAATTTCCCAAATATATAAGGAACAAAGTCAAATTTATTTATTTATTTTTTTGAAGGTAAGGGCTTAAATTCATTTTTTTTAAACCCTTGTACTTTGGTGTATTGTCTCATAGGTGGAAGAGTGGTAAGGGTAGGCAATGGGGGTCAAGTGACTTGCCCAGGGTCACACAGCTTGGAAGTGGCTGAGGCCGGGTTTGAACCTAGGACCTCCTGTCTCTAGGCCTGACTCTCACTCCACTGAGCTACCCAGCTGCCCCCAGTCAAATTTATTTTTAAAAAATCTAGCAATTCTCCAATTGACAAATGGTCAAGGGACATGAATAGTCAGTTTTCAGATAAAGAAATCAAAACTATCAATAATGGCAAGAAAAAATATTATAAATCCCTCCTGGTTAGAGAAATTCAAATTAAAACAACTCTGAGGTACCACCTTACACTTAGCAGATTGACCAATATGACAGCAAAAGAAAGTGATAAATGTTGGAGGGGATGTGGCAAAATTGGGACACTAATACATTGCCAGTAGAGTTGTGAATTGGTCCAACCATTCTGAAGGGCTTTAAAAAGAATGCCTACCCTTTCACCCAGCCACAGCCCTGTTGGGTACCCAAAAAAGATAATAAGGAAAAAGACTTGTACATAAATATTTATAGCCATGCTCTTTGTGGTGGTAAAAACAAAATTGGAAAATGAGGAGTTGTCCATCAACTGGGGTATGGCTGAATAACTTGTGGTATCTGATTGTGATGGAATACTTTTGTGCTGAAAGGAATAATGAACTGGATGAATTCCATGTGAACTGGAACGACCTCTAATAATTAATGCAGAGAGAAAGGAGCAGAACCAGGAGAATGTTGTACACAGAGACGGATACATTATGACACAATCTAAAGTAATGGACTTCTCTACTAGCAGTAATACAATGACCCAGGACAATCCAGAGGAACTTTTAAGAAAGAACGCTATCCACATCCAGAGAGTGAACTGTGGGATCAGAAACACAAAAGAAAAACATATGATAGATCATGAAGTAAGATATGGATATGACTAGGGTTTTGTAATATGTTTAGGCTTTAAAGGTATAAAAGTAGATTTCTGCAAGTAGATTAGGGAAAGCCTTGGCTGGAAGTCATGGACATTCTGTATAGAACGCAGGGGGTAGGGAGGAGAGAACTAAGCAACAGACATTGCTGTTTTGTGAAGGGTTTGGAGCAGAAGTGCAATCAGCAGTCCCTATTTGACCTGGGATCTTGGAGATGGGTGAAGGTTGCAAAGGCTGAAGACATCAATCCTGCAAGTCAACTCTGAGTAAGGAAGTGGCCTGTGTTCTGGTGGACAGCTTGCAGGCATCTCTCCCTACCTGGTTACTTTGGATCATTGGCTGTGAAGGAGTTGGTTCCTGGTATCCTGAAGACATCTCTGGATCAATTGTGAGAAACCCAAATCTAAGCCCTCTTCCTCAGGTCCTTAGCCAAGCTATCAAACCTGACAGAAGCTAGGTTGCTAAGGAAATTACTGTTTGACTCCAGTTCCGGGCAGTTAGATATTGTTTCACCTCACCCCATCTCCTATCCTCTCAAAAAACAATTAAACTGTTTTCCCTGTGTGTTTTTTTTCATACCTTGAAATTTCCATAATGTGTATTTATTATACTCTGAGTTTATCCCTTGACTAGGAGAAGCAGGGTGACAGTTAGGGTCTAACTGTCACTTCTGCCAATAGTCTTTTCCTTAACACTAAACACACTCTCCCTAACTTGTTTTGTCCCCTCTACTGTCCATTCCTGTCTCCTACTCACCCTTTCTGAACCCACATACAATATTTAAGTTATCTCCCCTGGTTTTCCCCATAAGAGTTTTGATGTTAAAAAAATCACTCTACTGCAAATATGAATAACATGGAAATACGTTTTGAACAATGGTACATGTATAATCCAGTGGAATTGCTTATCAACACTAGGAAGGGGTAGGAAAGAGGGGTGGGAAAAATCATGAATCATGTATAAATGAAAAAATATTCTAAATAAAAAATAAAAATAAAATAAAAGTATATTATCTATTTTATTATATTGTTATTTATTTTTGTTAAATATTTCCCAATTACATTTTAATTTGGTTTTGGTCATACTTAGTAATGTATTTGACCACTGTGGTCTAGAGCATGAAGTGTGTAAGGGAAATTAATATTCCAGCAACCTGAAATACCAGGTTCTGGAATACTAATTTTTCTTTTCTTCAATATGCTATTTACAGATGTTCATTTTGAAGTTTCTATTATAACATCTTTTGATCAGAAGGTGGAATATTGCCACATCAATGGGTGTTTTTCTTTTTAAATTTGACCGAGATATTTGTTCAAAGAAAGAGAACCATTGGAGTGTACATGAGAAAAGCCTAAATCCTTCTAAATATATTTTTTTTTATTTTATGGAATCAGCAACTACTGCATAGAAGTGTATATATATATATATATATATGTATATATATATACATATATATGTATATTTGGACATGATCTGAAAAAAATGTCTTTTGGAAATCAAGTCCAACATTTTCTTGGCCATTAGCTCTACTTTTTAAGATATAAACTTAATTGTTTGGCTGACTCTAATGCAAATGTGTCTTGAAATTTACCCTTTCTCTCTCTACCTATTGAAATCATACTCATCCTTTAAGATGAACTAAAATGCCATTTCATCTGTAATTCTTAACTGATTCTCATGAGTCAGCAATGACCTTTTAGTTCTTTTGACCTCAAATGACATTTTCTTTGCATTTCTCTTGTGCAGTTATAGTTATAGTATATTATTTATTTTCTAGGATAATTATTGATATGATCTTGTGTCTCTCTTGCATTGTTAGTGGCATAAAACTTTATTTAAACTCCGTATTTCTTCCAAATGCCTGGAACAGCATCATACATATGATGTTTTTATTATTGTTCAGTTGTGTCCAACTCTGTGATGCCTTTTGAGGGTTTTATCAGCAAGGTTACTGAAGTGGTTTGTCATTTCCTCCACCAGTTCATTTTACAGATGAGGAAAATGAGGCAAAGATGGCTAAGTGATTTACTCAGGGTCACATAACAAGTAAGTGTCCAAGAATAGATCTGAACTCAAAAAGGAAGTCCTAACTTTAGGCCCATCACTCTTTCCACTGTGCTACCTAGCTGCCACCTCTGCATACATGCACGTATCGTGAGTGATTAGTAAATATTTATTTAAGTGAAGTGACTGCTTTTGAAAGTTCTCATGTATCCCAAATTCAAATAAGACATTAGCAGAAATATAAGATTTAGAAACCAAGAAATCCTAAAAATGTTAAAACTGAAAGCACTTTGGAAATCTTCTAATCTATCCCACTACCCCATTTCTCTGCCACTTTCCTGGTAACAGAAGAGGGAAATGAAGGGCAGTGTGAGGGTGTAATTGTTCGGAGGAGTCAATACAGGAGTCCATACAATGACCATGCTGTAAAGGGGGTAGAGAGGAGGAAATGAAACAGGATGATGAATTAATTTGAAGAGTAATGAGTGGAAGAAATGAAATAAATTTATCCAATAGGATGAGTTCATGTTGGAATTGAAGGGATGGGATTTAGAAGTGGCTGGCTCTGAGAGAGAAGGGGATAACCCCTCTGTAGATGGTGGTAGTAGTAGGGGATAATAAAAGTAAATATTTTTATAGTGACTTATAGTTTACAAAGTACTTTATATACAAGGTGTCCCCAAAGTCTTATTGTAGATTTAGTTAATTAAAGCTTGAAAGCTTTTTAAAAAATGTATTTTAGACAGTGAAAGACAATTTCACTAAGGCTTTTCGGACACCCTATGTAATAACTTATTTAAGTCTCATAATGGCCTTCTGAAGTCACAACTACTAGTATTATTATCATAATTTTCCAGATGGGAAAACTTTAGCTTAGAGAAATAAAGTGAATTGTCTATGATTGCAGAGCTAGAAAGTGTCAGTGGTTAGATTTGAACTTCAGCTCTTTCTGACTCTAAAGGTTACTATCCCCTATGCCATAATATCTTCATTAGAAAATGTTAGAAGATGCCTCTCCTCCGAGACTTTTGTGAAGGGTGACCCTGCTCTTAAAGGAAAGGGTTAGAATGAAGATGTCAGCTCTCTGAATCAACAGAAAACCTTTAGCACTTAACTATGGGTTAAATAGCTACCTCTTATTTCACCTTAGGGCTTCACAGAGAGAATGGCATGACCTTAGGACTACACCAGATTGAGGACCATGATATATTGGGAAACAATTGCTGCCATTTCTATGTCATTTGGCTGAATATTTTTACATTTGTATTAAAATTTTGATGAATTCTTGAAAGTAAATATTTACATTTTAATACTTTTCTCTTTGTTACTTGCCCTCAACCTAGTTATTCTTCCTACACTGTGCCTTAATTCCAGATGGTCCAATAGGGAAAAGTAGAGTTTTAATTTTTTACATCCACTATGAGTGGTAAGTGAGGATTTGTGTTTCTATTTCTGAGATTCCTTTACCAGAATTGTCTCTTTTAAGTCTAGCATGAACAAATGACATTTGCTGTCTTAGCTCAAATAATATTTAAAATCTCCACAGGATTAGAATTTTAGAGAAAGAGAAATTCATCTTGGTATTCTCCCCTTTGCAACGCATAGGATTTTAAAATTTTTTTAATTTTATTTTTTCCATGTTATGAATATAATTTCTTAATATTCATTTTTGACATTTTGCAATGCTTATTCACCTTCTTCTTTGCACCTTTTCCTCCTCCCTATAAAGGCAGACAATATATTGTTTGTATGTATATTGCCATACAATATATTTTTTCATGCTCTCAGGTTGTGAAATAAGACACATACTGCTTATAATGGAGAAAAATCATGAAGGAAATAATGTAAAGAATGTTCTCTTCCAGTTTGCATTCAGATTCCATCGGTTCCTTCCATGGCAGGGACATGAATCTCTTGGAGTTGTCCTGAATCTATCTTGTTGTTAATAGCTAAGTCTTTCACAGTCGATCATCACATTTTATTGTTGTTACTTTTGTACAATGTTCTTCTGGTTCTGCTCACTTTGCTTTGTGTCACTTCCTATAAGTCTTTCCAGGTTTTTTTGTGGTCATCTATTTTTCATTTTTTATAACACAATAGCATTCCATTAAAAGCAAACACCACAGGGGCAGCTGGGTAGCTCAGTGGAGTGAGAGTCAGGCTTAGAGACAGGAGGTCCTAGGTTCAAACCCGGCCTCAGCCACTTCCCAGCTGTGTGACCCTGGACAAGTCACTTGACCCCCATTGCCCACCCTTGCCAATCTTCCACCTATGAGACAATACACCGAAGTACAAGGGTTTAAAAAAAAAAAGCAAATACCACAACCCAAAGTGTTTTGACTTTTTTTAATAGATCTTTTGAGCATAGTAGGTATGGAGTAAATGCCTCCCTCTTCAGATGCCAGAAAGTTAACCACCCTATATGCAATGATTCACAACTACTGATTCTCCAGGAAGGAACAAGGTATATAAAACAACTTTTTAGTTTAATCTGAATTACTATACTTAGAATTTCTCCAATTTATAAACTATAAACTGAACCCCAATTTGTATTGTATGTCAGCTTCCACAATGAAAATTCAACAATAAATTCTCAAGAGTCAGTTTGAGTAGGCTCCAGCACATCCTTGTCTACATCTTGTTCTGTGAAGATCATGCACTTTTAGCCTTCCAAAGGAAAAAAAATAGAGTAGAAAGAACTGACAACTAGGAATGAGAAGATATTGATTCTGGTTCTAGTACCATTATTTAATTACCAAGAATCCCTTATTAAGTTACTTAGCTTTTCTAACCCTACAGTTTTTTTACTTATTAAAAGGTTGCAATAATACCTTTTCCTATATGACACAAAAGATCATGATAGGGATCAAATAAGACAATGTTTTAAATGTTCTCTAAAACTGTAAAATGAAATATAAATTCAAGGCAAAATTAATCATGATAATTACAGATACTTATATGATACAAATTGCATATAATAATGTAATTAATATATGCTATGAAGATTATTAGAGGATTCTCTCTCTTCATTCCCAGAACAATGATCTTCAAGAGGAAATTCCCTCCTTCCACACTACTTTGTTTTATATCCCAAAGAAAGGATTCTAAAACTAGATCTAATACAGAAAACAACATAAGAGAAAAATATACTCTTGCCAACTTCCTCAAAATGCACTGAATAGTGTATATCTATTCATAAAATTGGCCTTGGATCTCAATCACAGAAGATACTAATGAGATGTTAATTCAGCTATCTGTATTAGACATTATAAACCTATGGATGAAGAATAGAGCTCTAGAATCTTAAAATCTTAGCGAAATAAGGAAAGAAGAGACTATTTAGTTAGTAAATTGGTCAACTAGTTTATTTAGCTCCCTCTATGTGCCAGGCATTGTATTAAACACTGGGAATAAAAAATAAGGAGATAATACTCAAGTAACTATATATGTAACAGGAGATATTCAGTATAAATGGAGGGTAATCTCAGAGAGAAGACAATAGCATTAAGGAGGATTAGGAAAAGCTTATTTCAGAAGAAAGGAGTTGAGTTGAGACTTGAAAGAAGTCAAAGAATCCATGAAATGGAGTTGAGATAGGAAATGGTCCATAGTTAGTGAAAATACTCAGTATCTTATGTAAGGAACGGCAAGAAGACCAGTGTCGTTGGAATTCAAAGTATGGAGTAGGGATAAAGCATAAAAAAACTGCATAGGTGGTAGGGAGCCAGAACTTTAGAAAGCAAAAATAATATTTTATACTTTATTCTGGAGATAATAAAGAGGTATTAGAGTTTATTTAATGGGAATTGTGGCTGGACTGTAGAGTGAAATAAGGAATTGGAAGGCTAGAAAATAAAAATTGCCTTGTTCAAGATCATATAGCTAACTGGTGACAAAGCCTAGACTCATGTTTCCTGATACTCCAGTCCAGCTTTCTTTCTACTCCAGTATTCAAAATCTTTATTTTGTCAGAATTATATTCCATTATCAGCTGTAATTCCATCTTTCTATGAAATATAGGTGAAGGCCTAGTTTAATATTGAAATGACAATTCCCAAACTATGTAACTTTGCCCTAATCTTCAACATAGAAACACACACATGCATATTCACACCTTACTTAAATATGGCCTTATAAAACACTTACGAATAGGATTTGTGAAAATCATGTGAGCAGCAAAATGGTATGGCTTGTCCTTTCTGCCACTTCATCACCTCAAAAATCTTTAAAAAAATTCTCTAGATAGAATAGCTAAATTTGAATTTGAAACTTAAGAAGGCAAATATACCATATACAGAAAAATCTTACAAGAAAGTAACTTGAACCTTCTTATTAGCATTCATATTCTCCAACTAAGTCTATACATGAGACTCAATGAATATAAAAACAATTATTGGTAGACAATGATCATGCCTAGTGTTATATTGAATCTCTGGGAGCCAGGAGTCCACACTGTTGATTGACAGGTGGATCCGTTGGATGTCAGAAGGTTCCCAGAGGGCCGTGAGGACAGGGGAGAGGGCAGTTGGCCCGGGGAGGGGAGTATAAAACACCCTGGCAGCCCTGGCTGAGGGTTCCTTTCCTTCCCTGAGACCTGAGATCTGTGGATCCTGGTCTTTTGGGGATTGGGACTTGCTGGGCTCAACCTTGCAAGATCCTCCTGTTTGTTCCTGTAACATCATCAACCTGTACCCAGACCACCATCTCTAGGTGCAGATTCTACTGCCCCTAGATATTAGGAAATCAATCATCTTAGTTATCTAGGTTTCCCAGAGCCAGGAGGGATCCGGGAAGTGGGCAGGAGAAGAAGAGGGTGGAAAGGGGTGGATATCCCAAAGACTGGTTAGGCATATCATCTAATAAAAGAGAAGCTGAAACATCAATCAGCAGTTTGCCTACTCTGGTGTGGCTGTGGCCAGGCTGGACCAGAGAGGGACTAACCTTCCTGACTCATTACTTGCCTACAGTTTAAGGGTTTACCATTACCAAATTTAATTAGAGTTTCCCAATACCTCTATCCAATCCCAATACCCCATCTTTGTTAAATACAGTTAAAGCCTTTAAAGTACCTTCCTGGAGTGGTTATTTCCTAGCTTCTCTGGGAAGGGAGATACACAGTCAGAGACAAACTGTTACCAAGCTAAAGAGCCCATTATACAAAATCAATCAACCCCAGGTGTGACCTGAAGGGATAACAACCATTGACCTAAAGGATCCTGCCTGGGCACTGTTATGAAGGAGGAAGGTGTCATCTCATCCTCTCCCTCTATACAAGATCTATATCTAGTTTTATTTTATAACACTAGTCACATGAAAGAAAGGAAAGTAACTAGAAGGGAGAGAAGATTTCTAGAATTAAGCATAGAGCAGATTAAATTCATAAGCTAAAAAGGAAATGTCTTCTTTGTTCAGGGAAAGTGGGACTGAGAACCTATTTGGGCCCACTTCTCACCAAAATGATATTACTCTGGATAAGGATGAAGGCCAGTTCCCCAAATCCTTAGTATAAGGAAGCTGAGGTTAGCCAGAATATGAAAGAGAAGGCAAAAATGGAGGCAAGACATCAGAGGCAAGTAAATGAGAATTAAAAAGCAAATGTAAAAATGAAAAGAGAAGAAGAGATAATAAAAACATAGCTCAAGGGGGCAGCTGGGTAGCTCAGTAGATGAGAACCAGGCCTAGAGACTGGAGGTCCTAGGTTCAAATCTGGCCTCAGACACTTCCCAGCTGTGTGACCCTGGGCAAGTCACTTGACCCCCATTGCCTACCCTTACCACTCTTCTGCCTTGGAGCCAATACACAGTATTGACTCCAAGACGGAAGGTAAGGGTTAAAAAAAAATAAATAATAAAAAAAAATAAAAACATAGCTCATAAGAAGATAAAACAATGAAATAAATATAAAGGCCAAGGGAAAAGCAAATAAAATCTAAAAGAAAAACCATAAATAAGGTATATTCTTTAAGGATCATAATCCCAAATTAATCAATGTAAGAGAAAAACCTAAAGACTCCTCAGGGGAAAAAAGAGGAAGTGCAAGAAATTTCAGAATATTTAAAAATAATTTTTTAAGAAATTGGGAATAGACAGGTTAGAAATCAGAGTTCTCACTGCAGAATTTAAAAATGCAAATAGCAGAATAGGGAAAAAATAATACACTATGGAGAGCTCTAAAAATGTAGTTACTCTGAGAAAGAGAAAGCATATTTTTAACACAGAATTTCTTAAATTGAATAAACTTTGGAACAAAGTAAGCATAAAGCAATCATCATAAGAGTAGAAATATTCTATACAAGCTAAAGTAACCAACCTTGAGACAGGATGAGCATAGACAATGTAAGGATCATTGATCTCTCTTGAAAACAGGAATAGAGAGTGAAGAACATTTGAAGCAAGTGGATAATGGCTAATTCAACAATGTATATGTTTTGAATACTTTGAGAATATTATAGTGAAAAAATATCAAAAAATGGTTCATGGCAAAATTGAGAACTTTTATATAGGAAAGAAAAAGCAGTGATCATAATGCATTATATACAGTGAATGTAATATTAGGTGTGGAGTCAGGAAGACCTGGATTCAAACCCTAATGATTTTAAGTCTTTCTATTATGACAATGGACAAGTCATAATGTCTCTGAACCTGTGATTTTTCATCAATAAAATAGTGATGATAATATCATTTCCCCTCCAGTGTTATTGTAAGGCTTAAGTGGCATAATAAATCTAATAGTTACCATGTATTAAGCACCTACTATGTTCAAGGAACTGTTTTGTGTTGGGGATATAAAACCAAAAATAAAATAGTATCTGCTCTGAAGTAGCTCACAAGATAATTTCGGAGGCTATGAGTAAATAAGGGGATGGAAAAAAGTAGGCTCTGACCTGAGGTTTGAAGGACTCTGGGATTTTTAAGCAATAGAGGTAAGGGGAAGTTCATTCTAGACTTGCAGAATTGTTTCTGAAAGTTATGGAGAAGGGAAATGAGTTATCATGCATTAACTATACACAAAGGTCAGTTTTGGGGGACAAAATGGGTAAAGATGAGTATATAAAACCTGGAAAGGTAGGACCCAGTTTGTGGCTCATCTAGGCAAATATATGTACTCACTTCCATGTGTATGTAGTTGTCAATGCTACAAAGGAGTAAAGGAGTGAGATGATAAATGGTATTTCTTTTCCCCTCTAATGCAAATCTGAGAGAGCTCCATGTTTGGTGACATATATAATAATGAACATTAGAGAAAATTATCTTTCCTTTTTAACAACAACAAACATTTCCTAAATCCCTACTTATGTGCTAAATATTGGGGATACAAAGAAAAGGGGAAAAATAGTCTCTGCTCTCAAGGAGCTCATAGTCTATTGAAGGAGACAATATGCAAACAACTATGAATAAACAAGACAGATATAGGATAAATTTAAGATAATCAGAAGTAGGAAGGCATTGATACTAAGGGTGTTTAGGAAAGATTCTTGGTAGAAAGCAAGATTTTAAGGAAGTTAGGGAAGCCAGGAAACAGAAATAAGGAGAGAGTTCCAATCATAGTTAATAGCAAGTAAACATGCCCCAGAGTCAAGAGATTGAGTATCTCCTGCAAGTAACAGCAAAAAATAGACATTTTCACTGTATTACAGATTACCTGGAAAGAAGACTGGCAAGATTGGCCGGGGGGGTTAGGTCCTTAAAGACCATACCACAGATTTAATCCTTGATTATTTTGAGTGTGCATCTTTTCCAATTCAGTAGCATATCCTGTTTGGAATGGCCCTTCCTTTAACATGGAAACCAATAGATTAACCAAGAGCCTTTGTTCATTGCTGCACTTCAGCAAAAGGCTATCAGGCTTGTGTCACCAAAAGTGACTCAATCATGAGACCACCAGAAGTGACAAGGGCACTGTTTGTTTTTTTTTAACATTTATTAATATTCATTTTTAACATGGTTACATGATTCATGCTCCACCTTTCCCCTTCAACCCCCCCACCCGCCCACCCATGACCAATGCGCATTTCCACTAGTTTTGTCATGTGTCCTTGATCAAGACCAATTTCCAAATTGTTGGTAGTTGCATTGGTGTGGTAGTTTGGAGTCCACACCCTCAATCATGTCCACCCCAACCCATGCGTTCAAGCAGTTGTTTTTCTTATATGTTTCCTCTCCTGCAGTCCTTCCTCTGAATGTGGGTAGCTTTCTTAACCATAAATCCCTCAGAATTGTCCTGGGTCATTGCATTGCTGCTGGTACAGAGGTCCATTACATTCAATTTTACCACAGTATATCAATCTCTGTGTATAGAGTTCTTCTGGCTCTGCTCCTTTCGCTCTGCATCAGTTCCTGGAGGTCTCTCCAGTTCGCCTGGAACTTCTCCAGTTTATTATTCCTTTTAGCACAATAGTATTCCATCACCCGCATAGACCACAGTTTGTTCAGCCATTCCCCAATTGAAGGACACACCCTCCTTTTCCAATTTGTTGCCACCACAAAAAGCGCAGCTATAAATATTTTCGTACAAGTCTGTTTATCTATGATCTCTTTGGGGTACAAACCCAGCAATGGTATGGCTGGGTCAAAGGGCAGGCATTCTTTTATAGCCCTTTGAGCATGATTCCAAATTGCCAGCCAGAATGGCTGGATGAGTTCACAGCTCCACCAGCAATGCATTAATGTCCCAATTTTGCCACATCCCCTTCAACATTCATTACTCTTCCCTTCTTTCATTTTAGCCAATCTGCTAGGTGTGAGGTGATACCTCAGAGTTGTTTTGATTCGCATTTCTCTAATTATTAGAGATTTGGAACACTTTCTCATGTGCTTATTGATACTTTTGATTTCTTTACCTGAAAATTGCCTATTCATGTCTCTTGCCCATTTATCAATTGGGGAATGGCTTGATGTTTTATACAATTGCTTTAACTCCTTGTATATTTGAGTGATTAGACCCTTGTCAGAGTTTTTCGTTATAAAGATTTTTTCCAAATTTGTTGTTTCCCTTCTGATTTTGACTACATTGTTTTTGTTTGTACAAAAACTTTTTAGTTTAATATAATCAAAACCCTTTAATTTACATTTTGTAATTTTCTCTAACTCTTGCTTGGTTTTAAAGTCTTTCCTTTCCCATAGATCTGACAAGTATACTATTCTGTGTTCACTTAACATGTTTATAGTTTCCCTCTTTATATTCAAGTCGTTCACCCATTCTGAATTTATCTTGGTGTAGGGTGTAAGATGTTGATCTAGACCTAATCTCTCCCATATTGTTTTCCAAATTTCCCAGCAGTTTTTGTCAAATAGTGGATTCATGTCCCAAAAGTTGGGCTCTTTGGGTTTATCATACACTGTCTTGCTGATGTCATTTATCCCTAGTCTATTCCATTGATCCTCCTCTCTATCTCTTAGCCAGTACCATATTGTTTTGATGACTGCTGCTTTATAGTATAGTTTAATATCTGGTACTGCTAGGCCCCCTTCCTTCACATTTTTTTTCATTATTTCCCTTGAAATTCTGGATCTTTTGTTATTCCAAATGAAATTTGTTATAGTTTTTCTAATTCAGTAAAGAAGTTTTTTGGTAGCTTGATAGGTGTGGCACTAAATAGGTAAATTAATTTGGGTAGAATTGTCATTTTTATTATGTTAGCTGGTCCTACCCATGAGCAATCAATGGCTTTCCAATTGTTTAGATCCAGTTTTATTTGTTTGGAAAGTGTTTTGTAGTTGTTTTCATATAATTGCT